>NW_022991739.1:182857-306400 GCF_902827175.1 Gymnodraco acuticeps | reverse complement strand
TTTAAAATAAAAAGATAAACACTGGCATGTAATTTACGTTTAGAATAAATAGAATGGTTTTGAATAATAGATGAGAGTAAAATCGACGTCACTTTACTGCCCCGCCCACTTTTGGGGAAACCAACGCTGTCATTTGAACGGATCCACAGAGATCTTCTGTTACTGTCCTTTCCTCTTAGAGGAAGTACAGAAACACGTAACCTCTGGATTGTTTTAATGTTTGAGGTGCAATAACGACACAGCAGCTTTTTGGCATGTTAAAACCTATATTTTCAACAATGAGCTGTCCATGTGGGATATATTAATGCTGCCCCATTATGGATAAAGCGATTTTCACCCATTTATGTAATACATGTTTTAAATGTGTACACACCAATGTGTTTCCTGTCGCCTAAACCTCCAGGCGTGTACACAGTTTAATAATGTCAACTTCTAATTTTGGGAAAAAAACGAAAAAACGTCTTTTTAAAACTACAATTCCCAGTAGAGACGTGCCATAGAGAATATGTTGCGAAACACAATAGCCAGCATGTGTAGTTCTGGGGGGGCGTTCGAGTCCAGTTTTGAATAGTCTGCCGTTGTTTCGTTCCATTTCAAAGAGCTTGACGCTCGGCGTAACCTTGGCGCACTGCCCACTCAACATCCAATCCCAGAGCTTGAAGGATTAATCACGGGGTTTGTCAACGGGACTGTAGTCCCAAACGATAGCTGGGGATTATGGGTAGTGTAGTGTCTTCGGCCATCCTAAACTGATTTTTTTTCGGATAAAATATTGCATTAACAACACCACATCTGGCTTCACAGAGATCTTCTGTTACTGTCCTTTCTTCTTAGAGGAAGTACAGAAACACGTAACTCTGGATTTGTTTGAATGTTTGAGGTTCAATAAACGACACAGCAGCTTTTTGGCATGTTAAAACTAATATTTTCTGCCTCGCTCATGAGAGTAACAGCTGGCGAAATTACAGCCTCGCCTACTGATTTCAAATGTGTGCTCTAAAATTATATTTATAAATGACTATTATCATTATTATAAGCAAGACAATAAATGGCAAAGATATGTAGAAAATAAACGTATTTAAGATACGTGCATAATAAACGTAACGTGGGAGAAAATAATGTTTCTAGAAGATATGTAGAAAATAAAAGTATTTAAGATACGTTCATAACGAACATAACGTGGGAGAAAATACGTTTCTAGTTAAACGTAATTGAGAATGCAGTTTAGTCCTGTGGGAACGTAATTTTTAGGAGACAGGGTTGCACAGACATACACACACAGACATACACACACCACAACATCATTTATACGCATGTTACACACAATGGAGACTTTAACACAAATTAAAACACTTGCTTGTTTAGTTGAAACAGAAACGAACACACACACACTCGAAAAGGGAAAGATACAACGATACCCAACCACAGGTCTGCTCATCGATATAAAAACCACTCGCATCGCATGCACACACATATCTTTTGGAAACGCTTTCTTTTACTCCCAAATGCTTCCACAGATCGTCCTTGAGCTGAGAGTGTGACCGGTGAGACAGAGCAGAGACCGAGGAGAATCCACTGGAAGAAGCACCAAGGTTTTTTGGAGCTGAATACATTTGTCAGTTGATATGTCACACATTTGTGAACACAGTTCGGAGACACAACAGCTCCAGTTGCTCTGAAAGCAGTCGGAGAACTAAAATCACATTCCCGAAATGGCTCGTTGGTGGAGACTGAGGTGAGACAACAAGTGGAAAGCAGCTTAGTGCCACACACTGTTGGAACTCAAAGTAAAATGAGGGTTACTGCTCGCTGTGTCTTCTACTATCGAAGATTAATATAATCCTGCTATTTACTGTTTGTGAAATGAATAACTAGAGGAAAGTACATCAGTGAAATGCTTGCCAAAGGAGCACATTTGAGCAAGCTGCAGTTGAAAACCATCAGATATGCTGATTTAAAGTCTGTCAGCTGGTGTGCAAAAGCGTTACTACAACACATATGTAATTATGTAATTAATCGGGGTGTTTTATTGGCAGTTTTTAATATTGACCATTTCAAACAATTGTGTTAAGATTGTGCTAAACCAAAGTAGTTTTTGAGATCTGCAATAATGGTGACATCTGCGACAATGAGGTCTGGAGAGGCAAGCAAAATCTTCCTTCCAGATCTAATCCAATTTATTCAAAAGGAAAAACTAAAACTGACCACACTGGGAATTTTGGTAATCATTTGTCATCCCTTTCCTGTTTTCAAGGTCAAAGATGGGCCAGACGGTTGGTGTCATACATTCTTGAAGGTTTGTTGGACTTTGTTTTCTCCTCCAAGGACGCTGCATTACTAAGAGTTTCATGTCACCAAAGACCAACAATACAAAAAAGGTCAAAATCATCCGTTAACATCACCAAACACTGCAGATTCTGAGCAACGGCTTACAAAATGGAAGTAAATACTACAAATATTAGTAGATATAAGGTATCTGATAAATCCCAATTCATATTCAGTTCTCATTTTAACCAGATAATATACTGTAAGGCTCCGATGTAGTGTTAAGTGCTCATCATAATTTAAACACAGCCCTGTGAGTCGTTGACAGTTGGAATAGCCTCTTGTGTAAAAAGGTTGGATTATGTTGAACTTTGAAGTTTTTTAAGCATGTACAATGTTTGTTTTTTTCAACCTAATGAGCTCAAAGTTATCCAAAGCATCAACTCAACAACAAATTGTAATTTTTTAAGATATTTTTAGGTCAGAGAGTGCCTTTATTGGAGCATCAGGGATGAAAAGGGGAGATAGAGATAGATGACACTGTCTGACACGTTCAGCGGGCTCAGGAGTTACTTACATGAAGACATGGAGGGCAAAGAAAGATAAACTGGGATTCTACATGCCAGGAAAATATCAGTCCACCTGGGTAATGTCTCAAACTTTAATGCAAACTTTATCCTACCCTCTCTCTCCGTCTGAGCTGCAGAGGGCTGGTGCTGCTCACATTATCTCAGATGGAGATATTAAAATCACAGACACTGGAGCAGGGGTTTGGAGCTAGATGTGCCATGACAGTCTGCATGTGTGTGTGTGTTTCAGAGCGTTCACCGCGAGCAAGAGGAAGGTGGTGTCGGTTGTGGGCGTGCGGGCAGGCAGGCTGGGCGAGGGGAGGGTGGGGGGTGAGCTGGAGGGGGGGAGAGTAATATGGGTGTCAGGGTGCTAGCAGTCTGTCGCCCAAGGCTGTGACATTACCGCACTTCTGCTCCGCTTCAAAAGAACCAAATCTAACTGACGACTGCAGAGATGACTGAGTGTGTGTGTGTGTACACTTTATGTGTGTGTCTAAATGACGCTTGCTGTGATCTGAAATTGGTATAATGTGCTGTGACACACTGCCGAGCGAAAGGCTTGAGACTGTATTACCCTACTAAACCGGCACCCAGGGCTGTATGTGTGTGCATGTGTGAGTGTGTGTGTGTGAGTGTGTAAGGCCTAACACAGATTGATGGATTGATTGATAGGAAGATAAACAGGCTGTGTACAGAGACCATGAGTGCATTCTGTATTGAGTTTTCACTGTAAGTAAGCTGAGCAGTTTTAGTGTCTATTGACAGACTGAGCGTTATTGAACGTTCAAAATCAGTTAGCGTCTGAACTAATGGAAAACCTATAGAGCCCAAGGTAACTGCCCTGAGGTTAGTTCTGCCAGGCTTTTAATATATATTCACATTACACAACTAAATTAACCCAAAAATGTATTTGAATTTTAGCATCAGTCAACCTTAAAGGTGGGGTAGGTAATTTTGGAGAAACCAGCTCGAGTGCGCTAGAATTTGAAAATACACAGCCGGAACAAATCTGCCACTTCCTTCAGACTTCCTTACAGAGCCCCTCCTCCAACACACACAAACGCACACATGACCAATGAGGGCACGAGGTAAGTTTGTGCACAGATGGAAGGCTGACAGGCAGGTAGGCCATCCAGTTATTTTAGCCGGGCCGGCTCAGATGATTGGTCGTGCTTTTTACAGTACGGCTTCCACAGATTAAATGTTTTTATGGATTTTTTGTCAAAGCACTTAAGATATTCATTGCTATCGGGGAAGTGTATCTCGAGCCGGTTTCTCAAACTTACCTACCCCACCTTTAAAGGGGGCCTATTATTATAATTTTGAGATTCATATTTGCATGTAGTGTCTCTACTGTGACATGTCTCCATGCTTTAATGTTCAAAAAGCTCTTTAGCCTATAATGTACAATGTTTTGTAGCGCTAGCCAATAGAAACGTGCGATTGGTCAACCGCTAATACCTATTTAACACACTAGAGCAAAGGAAAAGCCCCAAAAAGCATAATTGGGCCTTTTTTAGAGACTTTAGAAGATTAATCTGGGGAAGTTGTAAAGTCACTCCTGTTCTCCAGATCATCACTTCCTTTCTTTTAGGGAGACGGGAACATCATAAGTAGGTTAAAAATAAGAGTTGAGAGTGGTTGAGCTCACAGATGTGTTGATGTGCAGCTTAACGGCATTAAAGATTTACGTTAAGTGGAAACTGCTGTGAAACTTTCATAACGTGAAGCTGGGAGTAAACATGTGATGCTTGGGTTCTTGTACTTCTATAGATCACTTTTTATATATGTTTAACTGCTAATGTAGGTGAATATCTTCAACTAAACGCAGAGTTTAAAAATAAATGGCCAATAGACAAGTTAGCATGTGGATTAATCTTATCTCAGTGTGTGTGTGGATGTGTCAAATTTGATTTTGGACAAGTATTAATACACTTTGAATGAACAAGCAAACAGCTCTCGATGCTGTAGCGTAAGCTCCGAATCAGGGCTCTGCAGTGAAGCATGTTGTTTACAGTAATCCTTTTACATGCTGCGGCTCATTGACTGCAGTTCACTTTTGCTGCTGGATGCTGGATATAGTAACGTTACTAGAATGCTGGATAACTAACATTAAATGGGGGCTCAAGTTACATTGATGCTGAACCTCCTACTTGAACTCTTCTGTACTACCCTGGAGTCAACGAGCACACGTCTTTACAACTCAAATTGTTCCATTTACATAACACTAGTTTTACCACCAGCAAAACACCTCTTACTAAAATCCATGCTGTACTTGAAGCAAGCAAGTAATATGCATTAATACATTCGCTAAGTGTATTTCACTGGTGTTTATTACAGCGAGTGCCAGGACTCATTGGTGTGTTTTTTCCCGTGATCTAGAGTGAGTTTCACAAAGGTTTCTTAGAAGCAACAGTGTAGGTGTTGGACGCACCTATGTCCATGCAGGTGTATACCTAAGAAGGTACTGAGAATTGGCACAAGTATTTAGCCAATGTAGTAGTCTGATACATTTGGCAAATTGTAAGGTGTGTGTTTGTGTTCTTTTAACATCTCCCTAATTTGTATTCCATCTGCTGATAATGAAATGCTTGGAAACAGTTTTGAAGCAAGTACTGTATACGTAAATAAAACATTTCCTTCTCTTTATACAGTCCAACAATGCCTTGAAAACAACACTCACACAGTATGGCACTGACAGGGCTATTAGCACTTCTAAGGCACTTCCATGTCACCATGCCATGTTAGCGCTAACAGCCGTGACATGGCTTTCTGCAAATGCTTGTATCACGTGTGTGTGTGTGTGTGTGTGTGTGTGTGTGGCTTGTCTATTACAGGAGTGCAGATACTGTATGTATGATTGTGCATGTGGGAATGTCCAGGTAACATTTTGTGAATGTGTGTATGTGTGAAAGCAAGTGTGTGTGTGTTTAGCGCTCATGAAAGGGAGGTAATTTCACGTGTGGTCAGACGGTTGCATTTCAGCTTTAGCCTGGAGTGTAGCAGGAACTCCTTAACTGTTCAATGACTTTAGCTTGAGGCAAGGTCCGCCTACACACACACACACACACACACACACACACACACACACACACACACACACACACACACACACACACACACACACACACACACACACACACACACACACACACACACACACACACACACACACACACACACACACACACACACACACACACACACACACACACACACACACACACACACACACACACACACACGAAATTACACCCATCTACTTGTTCTGCTTCCATAGCTGCACAAACACACACACTCTCTCTCACACACACAGAGGCGTTTGTTGCTGTAAGGTGTATGTAGTTGTTTTACGCCGGAAGGGAAGATCACTGCTTTGTCTGTTTGATAAAGCTACAACGTCCATCTCCTTCAAAGAGCGCCGTGCTGATCTGATGTGAGGCGAGTGTGTTGATGGATTTGACGATTACGCCGCCCAGGGCGCTAAGCAACAGACAGTGATGGTGCCACTGTGTAGAAACAGAGAAAGGGAAGGAACATGAACAACTTGATTAAAGAAGTTAAAAGGTGGGAAATGTCCCATCGTGGAAATAGACTCCTGCTGATTGACAACCAGCTTCTGATAGATTCACAACACTACATATTCTTAATGCTGTTAATAACTGAATAAGCAAAGATTATACAAAACATACAGTACATCCGTTTTAACACTTCATTTAAAATAGTTAATTAATCCTTTTCCTCATGCAAGTCCTTTAGGATCTGCTTTCAAAGTCGTAGAAATTAAGAGTTGTTATTAAAGGTAAGTTTGAGAAACCGGCTCGAGATACACTTTGTTATATTCCATGGAATGCTCTTAACATCCCGATAGCAATGAATATCTGAAGTGCTTTGACAAAAAATCCATAACAAAATGTAATCTGTGGAAGCCGTGGCGCTGTAAAAAGCACGACCAATCATCTGAGCCGGCCCGGCTAAAATAACTGGATGGCCTACCTGCCTGTCAGCCTTCCATCTGTGCACAAACTTATCTCGTGCCCTCATTGGTTATGTGCGCGTTCGTGTTGATTGATTGATTGAAAAGTTTATTAACAGCTTGTATATTGGGTACAGTACAGTACAGCTCAAAACATACAATTGTTAAGGGGATGCAGACCAGAGAAAGACTTTCGTCTTGTTTACATCAGGGTCCCCCATTTCCAATTCATCATGTCATTTAAGACATATAAGACATATTTGACATACAGATGGCTTGTTTACAATTTACATTTTAGATTTCGTTCTAATACATCCTAACCGGACATTTAAGACAAGTCTACAGATATACAGTTAGTAACAGAGTCTAAAATGCGAGTATATACATAGATGGGGGGGGGGAAGCTGTCCATTGAACGACAGGTTGAGATTTGTACCATTACCGGGGCCAGTTTTGCAATGCTCTCCCCCGAAGGTGCTCTTTAAGAGAGGTTTTGAAGGTAAGTATAGTTTTACTTTCCTTTACAGTTGTGGGAAGAGCGTTCCACCTTGATGTGGCATAATTGCGAAACGTGTATTCCCCCTTTTTTGTGCCAAATCTGGGTTTCACATGATTTGTGGAGCTCCCTCTGGTGTTATGATCATGGTATTCCTTGACCTTTGGGAAGAATTTTAACATGTACATGGGTACCATAGAGGTGTAGTGGATCTTGTAGACCAGGCCCATTGCAAGTAGCTGTACTCTGTCGTCTACTCTAAGCCATCCTAGGTTGTCAAAGTGGGCAGAGGTGAGGTGGGTTCTAGATGAAAGGTCAAGCAGTAGTCTGACCAGTTTATTTTGCGATGTTTGAAGTTTTATTTTTAGCGCCTTGGAGGTGCTATGGTACCATGACATGCAAGCATAGTCATAGTACCCTTGAATGAGTGCTCCTGCCAGAGTTTTCAGGGTGTTTTTGTTTACCAGAGAGGAGATCCGGTATAGGAATCTAGTTCTTTGATTGACTTTTTTTATTACATTGGATGCCATTTTGTCACAGGAGAGGTTTGCCTCAAGAATAGATCCTAGGTATGTAATTTCCTTCTTACTTGTGACAATAATGTCGCCCACTGCAACTGAGAAGTCGTCGGATTTGCTGTGTGTGTTGGAGGAGGGGCTCTGTAAGGAAGTGGCAGATTTGTTCCGGCTGTTTATTTTCAAATTCTAGCGCACTCGAGCCGGTTTCTCCAAAATTACCTCCCCCACCTTTAAGAGGTTTAGTTTAAATTAAAAATAAAAACATTACAATCTGTATTTATTTGGGATTTTTAAAGGTTCTGTATTTTTTATCTATACTTTATATTTACTGCATGCAAATACTCAATTTATTTGATATTACATCTTAATTAATTTTACAATTAGAATTTACTTTAGAGGAATGGTTCACAGATGTGTTTTTTACTCTAAGCCAAACGGTGCAGATATATTTTGTTTTATGCAATAAAGGTTTGAGTATCTTTTTCAGAAACATTGTTCTAGTTTTTATTTATAGCTTCAAAATAGCAGGTGAAATAAGAGCTCTAGTTCTTAATTGGTGTCAATAATAACGATATGAAAATTGAAAAGAGGAGAGTGTGAGATACACTGATATAGGGTGAGGCGACACCACCAGAAAAACACTTACATTTGTATAAGATAAAATAAGAGATAAAATAACCAGTGTACTATATTCCAGGTATTCCGTCCTGACCCCTCAGGTCCTGCTCTTTCCTAGCAGCAGTTAATAACCTCCACCCGCTGCCCGCTGTAAATCCATCCCCTCCGTCACCAGCACCTGCCTGTCACTCATGTTGATTTGCTGTCTGATGAACTCGGTGGGATAATCCAGCACCGCTATCTCTCCACACTGAAAAAAACAACCTGGAAAAGCATCTGTCATGTGACCTGAAGCCCTTTGTTTCCCTTTCCTCGGCTGCCTCACCTTCATGGCCACATCTGGAGCATTGCTACGGACCACCTGTTCAAAATAACTAGTTATGGCTACAACTACTTATTATTGTTATATTGGAATAAGGACAAATGCTCATTGCAAGCTTCTAAATGCTTAACTAGTTTCTGAACAACAGATAAAAACTCAACACAATTCAGTTTGCAATGATACAAGATTCAGAAAAGTTGCAACTTCTCTGATTTACAGATGTGGGATCCCCCAGTCAGAGCTGGTTGATGAGGGGAAAGGAACGTTTGGGACTCTCTGCTGGAACTGCTACCTCCGCGACCCGACCACGGATAAGTGGGAGAAGATGGATGGATGGATTGATTAAGCCTCAGGTATTTTGTGTCAATCGGATACTCAATTAATTGTCCAATTGTTTCTTTATATCTCGCAAATTGATTTAGCTTTTGAGTTAAGCATCTTGTTCACATTACATTAAGCTATCTAAAGCCACCCTAAAATAAGTGCATTTAAACATGAATATACAAACCAAAAAAATAAGAATCCTGCAGTTACTTTAGCTCCAAACCGTTGTAAGTGCTAGTGCTTCCAGCTTAATCCTGAAAACAAATCCTTCAAATATGATACAATACATATGGGATATTAGCTCTTTAAGCAAATGCAGAAATTATAGCTACAGCTTGGATTTGTATCCCTTATTTGTTAGGTTTTCAGACATCATACTTGCACTTTTGTTCCATACACACACTTGACTTCCTACACATTAACTCTCGTCCATTCAAAACCAAAATACAACACTATTAACACAAATACACACAGTGATATACTGTCTCTGGCCCTGAGACGCAGCCTTTAAAACCCAGACAGTCACAGAGCAGCATATCCTATTGATTACAGTTTGAAATAAAGTTACAAATTGCATCGCCGGTTAAACATGAGGCTGGATGCTGCGGCTTCCTCCATGTTTCTAAAGTGCATGTTTAAGCTAATGCAGGCGCCTAAGCTACTTCCTGTGCTTGACAAGCTGCTGTACACTTGCTAAGCTGCAGAGACCGTCAGTGAGTCTGCAGACGGGTCCAACGCTGCTTAGCAAGAGGAAGAGGAGCCCTTCTGATCTCACAGGATTACGGAGTGTGTGTGTATGTGTGCGCAAGTGTGTATGTGAGCATGTGTGTGTGAGTTCATGGCTTAGGATGGACTGTATATTAGAGAGGAATGTTAAGAGTCTCCGGAGTTTCACACCTTCCTCCCCTCTAAAACGCAGCCGGCTAATGAGAGGGAGAGAGACAGATGTGGAGAGGGCGAAAGAGAAGGAGATGGAAAACACAGACAGCCTGTCTCCCCATCTCTGACGTATTGACATGCAGGCCATGTATGTGTGTGTGTGTGTGTGTGTGTGTGTGTGTGTGTGTGTGTGTGTGTGTCTGTGTGAGTGCATTTGTGCAGTAGTAGGCTGCTGGGTTAGAGGATAATTGCCAAACCGTTGGGACCTGAGCTCTGCCCGGCCTGTCAAAGCAGGCGTGACAAAACCTCCAATCAACCCTGCAGCAACCAGAGAGAGAGAGAGAGAGGGAGAGAGGGAGAGAGGGAGAGAGGGAGAGAGGGAGAGAGGGGAGAGAGGGAGAGAGGGAGAGAGGAAGCTCATTTTCCTTGTTTTTTGATAATCATATCATTCACATTCTCTGCATATATTTTATTGCAAATTATTTTGTATGCAGATGTAGAAAGCACCTTACACCTGCAAAATCTCTCCATCCATCCATCTATCCATCCATCCATCCATCCATCCATCCATCCATCCATCCATCCATCCATCCATCCATCCATCCATCCATCAACAGTATCTATATGTATGTTCCAGCTATCATATCAATGTCTATATAATATATGTCTATAGTATCTATGTATAGCAACTATGTCCATCCATTTGTCTAGTTATCTATCTATCTATCCATAGCATATTTTTCTATCCATCTGTCTGTCTATCTATCTGTCTGTCTGTCTGTCAGGTGGTGACCTTGTGAGATGGCTTTGGACCTTTCCAACTGGAGGTATGATTGACAGATGCAGGAGGAACTGAGCCGTGATTGGACTACAGGTCTCTAAAGGAGATACTGTACCCTCGCACAATACACATGCATCTGCACACACATCAACAAATAGATCTAAACACTTATGAACACATGCAAACAAAAATATACAGCCTTACAGTACACACGCGCACACACACACACACACACACACACACACACACACACACACACACACACACACACACACACACACACACACACACACACACACACACACACACACACACACACACACACACACACACACACACACACACACACACACACACACACACACACACACACACACAGCCTGTGATAGTGACTGAGTCCTGTGGTTATTAGGTTATTACTGTAGTGCCGCTAGGCTGATGGTTTAGGGCTAGCCACTGATTTCTCTCACACACACAGGTTGTGGATGTCAGCCACTCTCGGGATAGAGGCGGTTTGCCTGACGCTGGGTTTCTTCCCAAAGTGCTGCAGGGGAAACCTGAGGAGGAGGAGGAGGAGGAGGAGGAGGAGGAGGAGGAGGAGGAGGAGGAGGAGGAGGAGGAGGAGGAGGAGGAGGAGGAGGAAGTTAGGGATTGGTTTGGTGGTGTGGTTACTGTAAGACGCTTACTGTGACGAGGACACAAACCACAGAGATGAATATTGAGAGTGAAAGTGTGAATTTGCTGTTAAAAGTTGTTTTTGTATGATATTGTATTCACTTCTGTGGCTGTGAGTTAACATGATGCGAGGAGACACAATATGAGTATTTTCTGTCATACGGACTCAGTTCTTCAGACATTTGAATGCCTTGATTCATTTATTTTTGACACTTCTGCAAGACAAAAGCAGCGCTGCACTGTATTCGATCATATGCTGATAGCTTTAGTGTTTTGAGAATTGCAACAGTGTTCAGAAAATGCATTTAAGCAATTGAGAATATTAAATCAGGCGATAGATATTTAATTTCGAGGACTATCCGGGACATGTTCAACCGGAGTCTTATTCTAACTATTGTGTCCTTTCTGACAGTGGGGCATGCTTTATTTTCACTTGCCACCTCAGTTGTATACTGTAGACTCAAGAGTCTTCCAGTCTAAATCTAAAGCTACCTGGATTAACTGCATAGGGATTGGCTATTTGGAAAAACACCCAAATAACTAAAGGAGCTGCCTAATAACAGGGTATATGGAGGAATCCTGAAGTTTTTTAAGACCCTTTCCATACATTTTAAGACCTCATCGCCACTTGGAGTTTTAACCGGTTACATTGGCGACACACTTTACCTCACATTGACTATATACAGTATTGATTGTCCTTCCTCCTTATCTTCCAACCATTTGACGCAGACTTACATTTCCCCATAACGATGTTGTTTAACAACCGGCGTAAACGGACCTTCGCGCGCTATCAAGCAGTGAGCGTGCGATGTCCTGTTCAGATGACGTCAAATCCAACGGGATGCCATATATAAACTACACAGAATCACACTACACACCTACGCAATGATTACATTCAGGCAGACTGTAGAATACAACCTCTTTGGACCATTGATATACTTATTGAAAACAAGCTACAAAATGTAATACCTTGGAAAATGCCGTTTCATACTTTTTAATAGCCTTCATTTTCGCTAAATTGATTTATCAACTTTTAACACTTTCTAAGACCCCGCGGACACCCTGAATAATCCATTATTACTATTTCGATCATTTTGATATAGCATGATACATGAATAACTCAAGATGAACATAGAAATATTGGTGAGAAGAGGAGGAAGGTGTTTGCAAAAACCGAAACTCTGCTCGACTTCTTCTCTGGAGGCCTTGGGAGCTTCATTTTCGGCAAAAGTTGATATTGTGTGCATCTCAGCAAAAGTTTACTATTTAGGAAATCAAGAGGGCTGCACAATTTTGGGAAAAAAATCTAATTGCGATTTTTCTGACAAATATTGCGATTGCGATTCGAATTGCGATATTTGTTTTTAAGCGACCCAACGGAAGTTTATTGTAAAATGCGGCCATAACTCCGGCTAGGAAGGTCGTATCAACGTACTCCAGTCTCTAGCACCCCCGCAGCCCGAGCTACGAGTGAAAGAACTAAACTTACATGAAACTTCCGTTGGGTTGCTTTAAAGTCAAGCTTCAGTTTAAGATTCACCCTGTAATAGAAACATGTGATGGAGCATCACTAACCTGACTCAGATGGTTTGTTTCACCAAACCATCTAAAGCTCCATTGGAAGCCATTTGGAAAGGGCAGGCACTTTCAAAAATACTTGGCAGGTGCTTGGATCAATCTGTCTATCACCTTCTATCATGGGCCACTTCTGATTGATTAACAATGGCTGGTACATGTGGAGCACAGCACTTCTGATTGGTGTGGATGACTGACACACAAGGAAAAAAAAAAATTGGAAAAAAAATAATTATAATAAAAAAAAAAAAATAATAACTGGAAAAAAGAAAAAAAAATCTTAAAAAAAATCGCAGGCTTTGCGATTTCATAATCGCATCATTTCAAATCGCGATTTCGATTTAAAATCGATTAATCGTTCAGCCCTACAAGTTAGCCGATAAATGTTCTATATCTTAACCAGCTCGTGACTAAGTGTGGCTGCATCTCAAGTCGGTTATTTTAATTTCCTCGCTCCTCGGTATCACCGAAAGTTGATTGATCTTGAGTAGCGTCCCATGGCACTTATTTGTGCCGGAGGATCGAGGATCGAGGAGCGATAATGGAGGAACCACCAGACAATCCTCCGGTGAAATCCTCAGACACTCGCCCCGCCCCCTTACTGTGTATCGCTCACTGATTGGACGATGCAGCGCATGCATGCACTGATCTGATGCTTCTTAACATGAGAGCAGTTTCCCAGCGGAGTGAAGAAAATACATGAACCTCACGAGAGTCACTCCTCAGTTTATACCGTGTTTTATTTCAATTCATGTTTCATTTAGTTACAAATATGTGATATATCTGAACAACAAAGTGGTCAAAAATCATTTAATTCATATTTTGGAAACATTTTCATGATCGCTTTTTTTGTTTTACATTTTCATTTATTGTCATTTCCATTCAGTCAGTCATTACGTGCTATTGAAATGTTAATGTGCTACATATCCACACAAACAAACAAAGTGTGCAGTCCAATGAATGTTAATCTAACTGGGTTTTGATAGATAACATATCTCTTTTTCTTTTATTTATTTTGTGCACTCTAATCAATATTAATTAAACTAATGTTCGTTTATACATTTTAAGAATGGCGATTATCTTTTTTGAGTTCTTATTTGATTTGATTTCTTTGGATCTACAACAGATGATACAAATGTTTGTGTCAGTAAATGTGTAGGCGGGGGTGTTTGTGAAAATAACGGGGACAGAGCTGCTGTCAGACGATCAGCTGTGCAGCGTCATCACAAACGGTGACGCTCCGGAGGAAAGGACGTCCCATTGCTCTTAAAACTCATTTCCCTGCTTCTCGTGGTTTCCTTGCGTCTCTCCATGCTTCCCTGGTGGGAGGGACTAAACGCAGGGAAAGGACGCAAGTGAGGGAAGCAAGGATTCCATTTAACCGACCTGAGATGCAGCCTGTGTCTGTCTTTTAGTGCAGGAAAGGTTTGTTATTGAAAAAGCTGCGTGCTGAGACACTGACAAATATAACCCACAACACACACTGCAAAGTAGGCAAGTGTTTATACTTTGGAACACTCTTTAAAAGAAGAAGTTTTGAATTCAAAGTTTTTTCTTTTTCTAGAAGAATGATGAGTCCACTTCAAACATGTCTAAGCATACATACATCTACGAAATAGCAACGTTACTAGGCTGCACTGTACAAACAAGATGCCTTTATGTTTCTGCAAGGTAAATCTACTAAAAGGTGTGTGTTAAGGTACCTTCAGTCCTTTTTTATTACATTTTCACAAAACTTTTTAAGCTGTCAAAATCTGTAGGAGCTATATAAGGGAACTTCTACAGTAGAAAGGTTTTAACTGGGGGAAAAGCCGTCGTTGATTTACAGCTGGGTGCAGATTTATTTCTCTACTGTCTGCGGTTTCACTCTCATGCAAACTCAGCCCTTCAGATTCCCCTCGTACTGTAACTAAACAAAAAAAAAACTGAACGTGTCACCTCTCAAGAACACGTTGGAGACAGCTTGTCGTCACCGCAGACATGTCAGACATTTTAAGAATATGCAAATCCTGATACAGTAACATTTCCACTGTTTCCCCTCCAGTTGTGAACTGCAGAGAAGAGTATTGTAATTTGGAGGATGTTTTTAGTTGGGAACATGATCGTGACAAAGCGTGTGTGTGTGTGTGTGTGTGTGTGTGTGTGTGTGGACCGAGGTCACCTTCCCCCCCCTCCCCACCTGGGAGTGTGTGTTCACAGGGTGTCTGTGCTGAGGGGATCCAGGGTGAATACAGAGTGGAGCCACACTGGGAATAAGCTGTCAGATGAAACACTGAGGAACTACTGAGAGACACTAAAAAAGAGGGAGAGAGTTTCTGTGTGTGTGTGTGTGTGTGTGTGTGTGTGTGTGTGTGTGTGTGTGTACTTGCCTCAGTGTGTGTTTGTGTGTGTAACAATGTGTATCAATATCCTGTGTGTACTTTAGTCCGTGTGCGCATCCACGTCTTCATGTCCCCAGTGTGTGTGTTTTCTTTCCTGTGTGTGGATCTACGTACTTGGTAGTGTCTCCGTGTGTGTGTGTGTGTGTGTGTGTGTGTGTGTGTGTGTGTGAGCAGAGTCCAGGGGAGCTCTAGTTGAAAGGGAGAGCCCTCACTCTCTCTACAGACTGACTTAGGATTCTCTCTACCTTCCCCAGAGTTCACTGCAGCGGCCTGCACACTGGACTTTCTGTACACACACACACGTGATATCTACCTCTTAAGCGTCTCCCTCTCACACACACTTTCAGTCCCTCCACTTGGACCGTGTTACTTTGAGCCTGTGTGAGTTCAGTTGCTTTTCGAGGATGGAAGAGCTTTTATATGCAACACACACACACTTCTAGAAGTCCACCACAGAGCAGCACATTAAAGCAGTGAGAGGAGGAGGAGGAGGTCCAGACACTCAGTGATTAACACAGCGCTGCTTTGACTGTGCGTTCCTTCAGATGAACTGTAATCAGGATGACTCCACCTTTAGAGGCAGAATCACAGCGGTGTACCATCAGATGCAGCTGCTGCTCAAACACTGCGACAGAATACACAACTAGTACTTCAGTCTGAGTTCAGTTAAAAAAAAAACTTCACAGTATAATATGTACTTCTCTCTGTTTCACTGAGTCACTTCATTCAAACTTGATGTATTAATAGAATCTTTAGATGATAAGATGGACACTTCATTCTCATGAGGTGATGTTAAGATGTAGTGCAAAAGTTATTTGAAGTCACCATAATAAAGTGAAAACCTTAGTTTTGGGTTTATTTTTTCTATTATGTGAACATATCTATTGCTTCATTATTTGAGTTCATACATGTGAATATTTAGTTATGATTTACAAAGTAATTCTGGGTAAATATCAATACTATTAAAATTAGCTGTGCCCAAAATTCCATATAGAGGCTAATTGTATACAATATTTAATATTAAGCCACTTAGTACTAGAAATGAACCATTCAACACTAATAGGAAATGTCATGAAAGTTCCACTACACTCTTAAAAGTAATGTTCCTGTATATTCTGTAATTTAGTTGACATGAGGTGATTGTGAATTTGTGTAATTTCTACGAAACACAGTTGTAGGTCTATGAATTTGCCTGCAAGACATTTAGTGGTATAACTTTTCTATTTAATTGAGAAATCTTGAAGGATTTAAGTCCTAATTTTCTTAACCTCTCTGCATTTTTGACCAGTTTTGCCTGTGAAAACTGTGAATGACAACACCTCCCCAACTTCAGAAAGTAAGAGAGGCACGGATTGAACTGCACAGGGTGGAAATATGAGATACGGTTTACATGCGATGATTATGGATTTGATGTAATTTCAACAAAATAAAGTTGTGACTTTAAATACATTTTTAAATCATTACTTCGGCGAATAGAGTGAAATCATGAGGCAAGGCAAGTTTATTTATATAGCACTTTTCAACACAAGGCAATTCAAAGTGTTTTACAAAAAATGAAAGACATTAAGAAAAGGGCATTTAAAATCAGTCATTAAAAAGAAAAGCTAATAAAATAAACATTAAAAGAAAAAATACATGGATAAAAGTTACAGTGCAGTCTAAGATATGAATAGTTCAATTAAAAGCAGCGACAAAAAGAAAAGTCTTCTTGCTGGATTTAAAAGTAGTCAGAGTTGTAGCGGACCTGCAGGTTTCTGGGAGTTTGTTCCAGATATTTGGAGCATAATAACTGAACGCTGCTTCTCCATGTTTAGTTCTGACTCTGGGGACAGAAAGCTGACCAGTCCCTGAAGACCTGAGAGATCTGGATGGTTCATCATTTAGCAGGAGGTCAGATGAGGGGCTAAAGTCATCAATTTTCTAACTTGCCTACATTTCTTTTGGTGATGTTTCCGTGTGAAAACTCCACGCGACAACACCTCCTCATCTTCACCACAGTCTCGGTGTTTCCGCGGTAAGAAAGCGAGGCACCGATGGAAGTGCACTGTCAGCAAGTTGTTCGTTATTATCAGCGCACAGAGAGGAAGAGAGGAGTATGGTAATGGCGCGGCGATGAGCAAACGTGTGCATGCGTCCCTCAGGTAAAAACAGGGGAACATGGAATCAAATCTGAGCCAACATCCTGAGATTGTTCCTGTTGATAAATTGATATCATTAAATATAAATGCAGAGTGTTTCATTCCCTGACGCCGCGGGCCTGCAGCTCCGAACAGGAATGCTTTGAATCCAAGGCTGGAAATTTCCCCCAAATCATCAAATCTGACAACAAAGGAAAACTCAAATAGACTCCCTTAATGAGTTAAACACACACGCACACTCGCACGCCTACACACACTCTCGGTCTTGATCTAATGTCTTTTAACCGTCTTCCTTATCCATCTGTCTCCCACCGACACACACACAACAGTCACGCACAGTTTTTGTATGATCAATCCACATCAAACAGTATCTCATTTAAATATTCATATAAGGTTTTAGAAGATGGCTGCTCGGCCTCTCTCTTTCTCTCCCCCCGTCTCTCTTTCTCTCTCCAGGTATATTAATAATTCCCCCTGTCTCTCCACCACACAGAGTTGGAGGTTTTTCCCTTCAGACAAAGTTTCTAGAAGTTTCTATAAATTAATAAGAGTGTGTTCTCTGTGAAGCCGGCAGCTTTGAACCCGGCGTATTGATCTTGCAGGTGAGTCGGCCGTGCCGGATCACCACTTCAAACAGAATCTGATGTTCCTGTGAAGAGGCCGGTCCAGCCCAGAACAATACCCACATTATCGCTCCATATGACGGGTCCAATCTGAGGGGGGGGGGGGAGAAGAGACGCCGGGACGGACAGGAAGTAGCTGCACGTGGTCCGGCAGGTTAAGATGGCCGCAGTGGGATTTTGAGGGGAGGATATCTGAGCCGGGGATATCTGATGTGAAAGGGATGTTGAATTATTCACAGGAGGATACTGAGGCTGGGTGGGTGTTTTATTACAAAACAGATTTAGACTGCAGGTGAAATTTCGCCTCTGTGGTTAAATCTGGCATTTTTACATGATGGACTGAAGTGCTCATGTTAACTGTCCCTTCTCAAAATAATACAAATACACATGTTATCACAAACTAGCTGATGTACTGAGTTTGAGGGAGTTATGGAAGTTTAAAGGCAATGTAAATGCCAAGTGTAGGGTACAAATGTTTAAACATTTAAAATACGGGAATAAGTGCAAAAGGGTCTATTATAACTGTCATTATAAAAAGCTTAGTTAGTAGTTATAAGTCACAGGGTACCTTCAGGTTTTAGCTAAATTACTTGTAGTGTCATTCTAATATGGTGACTGAAACAAATTCAATATTTAAACCACTGGGAAAAACAAATATAAATAAGGAATTAAAATCAGAGCAAGGTAGTATTTCAATTTAGGAATCATTTGGATTTCAAAAGTGG
This sequence comes from Gymnodraco acuticeps, assembly GCF_902827175.1. Taxonomy (NCBI): domain Eukaryota; kingdom Metazoa; phylum Chordata; class Actinopteri; order Perciformes; family Bathydraconidae; genus Gymnodraco; species Gymnodraco acuticeps. The sequence goes on along the minus strand of NW_022991739.1, from coordinate 287,535 downwards.
TGTTTTCCTCTGTGATGGAGCGATGTTAAGTGCAGCGCTGAGAGAAAATGCTCCGCCACGAGCAGATTGCTTATTAATTTTTGCAGTATTGGGAAAAGCTAAATCCTGTGATCGATGTGAGGGCATGTCAGGTCTGAGATCTGCAAGTGAGGCGATGCGTCAACATGAAGAGATTTCTAGGTAATAAGATGTCTGGAGCAAGCAAGAGGAGTTTTGTTAGGAGTTCAATTTATTTGTATTATTTATTATGTAGATGTATGTTCACACCAGTAGTAGTTTATTTTCCGGCATTGCTGTTTACTTTTAAAGTATTATTCATTTGTTCTAATCTAGTTAATAAATATGGCACAATTTTGAAAATGTTTGATCAAAATTAAGAGTTGCACATTAATAAGAAAAACAAAAAACATCTGGTTTGTGTTCTTCAAGCTCCATTAGTGACCTCTTGATTTATGTTGTTGAGGGTTATTATTTCACATGAATAGTTTAATATTGTTCTAAAATATGCGTGCATCAACATTATTTAGGGTCTGCAGAAGTGTGAGATATATATTGAGTATAGTACATTCCAAGTTACCCTATCAGTCACCTAATCCAGAGGAGCCATGTTCGTTGTAAATTGCTTGTATTAACTTTAGTCATGCCATGTTTCATTATCACACGCAATAAACACAGGATATCATTTAGACAGTAAAAGTGACCCAGAAAAATGTAACAAACATATCCCTACATTTCTGGCAGCATTCGATTATCTTACCTAAATTATATTTCATGTACAATTGAAAACGTTTTGTATTTGATATGGGTTTGTCACGGGTTGCTATTTGAAGTGGTGCGTATGAAACCGTTTTGTGATGCATCTCTTTCTGGTAAGTTTAAATAAATAAAAAAGGAAAACCTAATAAGAAAATAAATCTCAGATAAAGTTTGTAGTTTAGGCGGTGCATTTAATTGCAATATTCAAGATATATTTTAGCTTTAACACCTGTATATAAGTGTGTGTGAGAGAGAGAGAGAGAGAGAGAGAGAGAGAGAGAGAGAGAGAGAGAGAGAGAGAGAGAGAGAGAGAGAGAGAGAGAGAGAGAGAGAGAGAGAGAGAGAGAGAGAGAGAGAGAGGCTGTGTAAGTGCTGATTAGCGATTGGCAGGTCTTGAGGCTGACGGCAGAGCTGATCAGTATTTCCTCTGTGTCGGAGCTTTAGGGAACAAATCCCAACATTAACCCGGCTCTCATCTGCCTGGCAGAGCGCTAGCAGCCAGCCACGGGCCCAACATCCAGCTACAACCGCCAGCTGAAGCACGAGAATCCTCTTCTGACGCCGCCTCATTGTTGTCTCATTTCAAATCAAAACCACACTTGATCACGATAGAGCGTCTAATGTTGCTCTCAACATCAAGGTTGATGGGCTGTGACATGCGATATTTAATAAGGAGTCTAAAGTTTGTCATAATCTGCTTGACAAAAATGACATTTAAATAGTACCCCTTGAGGGAGGAGTAAGTTAATTCCTATAGTTCTATAAAAAGCGTAATCCCCTTGAAGAGCATTAACTGGAGCAAAATGTTCCTTTTAAGAGCTGATGTGTCTCTCACAAGACTCCGGAGGAATCCTGACACGTAATTGCTCTGACTTTGGCTTTAGTTCATATAGAGAGCACGTCAGACGTCACCTCCGAAAGTCAACCGGAGATGAACTGAGACCTACGGTTACCTCCAGAGATCTCAAACGATGCCACGAGCCCCCCCCTGCCATCGTTTCCACTGATGACGGTCAGTTCATCGGAGATCATCTACTATGCTAATTTTCTTATTGAAGTTCAGAAGATGAGCTTAGAGAAACCCCACCACTGCAGGAGGGCTTCACAAAGTGTCATACAACCCACGTGGGAGGAGTTACGTGGAAAGTAAATAAATGACCTCGGTCTGTGCTCCCAAACCATTTGCATAACTGAACCCTATAATATATTTAAATGAGAAGACAACGTATCCGATTGTCATTTCTGAATCTACATTGGTGGAAATTAAGAGAAGCCTTTTTGGACAGAAGGTTAAAGTAGCCTACTCCTAACACATGGTTGTAAGTAGCTACATTTCTGTTTTACAATTTGTAATCAAGGTCTACAATTGAAAAGTATAGTGTATTGATATAGTTTATAATGTGTAATATCTTTGTCTCATTCACACATGCAGATTTGTTAGATGTCTTTACATTCCTGAATCTATTAAAGCAGTACCTACACTTTGTACTTTCCATAAGTTTTGTACTGTGGTCAATTATATTTCTCTTGTCAATTTCTGTATCCACGACAGTAAGGATGGCATTTTGTAAAACGATTGTGCTAATGTTTTGTATACTTCGTAACTACAATGATCTGAAACTGACGAAGGCTAAAATACACAGTAAGGAGACTGAAGGTGGGGAGGGGTTGCGTCTATGCCAGATGTTTGGCATTGCAGACTGATGTTATCATTAATCCAGTGCCTCAGTAATATGTTGAATTGCTCAATGTTCTCTTGCTTTTGTTCAATGTCTCTGTTGACTTTTGTGTTTGTATATATATTGTATATTTTTTCTCTTTCAGCAAAGTGAATATTATGTTTTGGATAAAACTGTTTAACTTGCATGTAAACTTGATATAATTGTTAGGGAAATAATTGTCCTAGACTCCTAGATATGACGTACAGGACCAACCCTGACGTCTGTTTATCTCCTTTAAGGACATAGGCTGCTTCAGCCATAATGTTATTGTTCCCATTCTGTGACCGGTCAACACTAGGTCACAGATGGTCTTTGTTGTGGGTGCACTGGGACACTTCCTTCTTTGTTGTTTGTGGACTCGAGGGTATGACATATTCGAGGCCATAGGTGGCGGAAGCAGGTGACTCAGTGTGCCCAACTGTCTAAAGCTATCTTATCAAAATATGTTGATTACTCTCTGTGGAACCAGTTAAATGGGCTAGCAAGAGAGAGGCGCTCCAGAATTGACGTGACAACCCACCTGTGCAGTCTCACCGTGACTGCTGTGAATTGTGATGTGAATGCTCCGGCCGACACTCCAATAAATCATCAGTGTTTTGACATCAAAGCTCCTGCTCTACTTTGTCTCCTTCCTGAGTCGGTGACTCCCATGCAATTGCTACACAGAAGTTTCCTCTACAATAATGAATTCCAGTATTAAGATGCAGGTTTTGAGGATTGTTGAAACACTGAATATAAAACACTACGAATCTCTGAATAACTTCCTCATTTACAAGTCCTTATATGTAGTCCAAACTTTTCTCTATACAGATTCTGTGACAAATCGATCAATGTGTTGGAAATATTTCACAAGAGTTTTTGATTTTACTTTACCTACTTTTGTGAAAGTAGTTTTTGAATATGTTTTAGTTTTGTGCCAAATTCAGTGTCAATTGTCTTCTTTTTCTACTGAAAGCCTTTTTTGATTACGATTAATATTTTGTCAGTGGGATAATCCCAGAGGCTGCAAGGCACTCTGCTGCAGTTTGACAGCTGACGGTCTGGAGGCTTATTGGTGGTGACACCTGTCAATCATCAGACTAAGCCCCGCCCACTGTGGACAGACCGAGCAGAGCCAGTCGAGCTGCTGTCAGCCGCTCATCAAACAGTCCTTTTCATGTTCCCTTTTTTTCTGTGTTTGTGTGTGTGAACAAGAAAAGAGTGAATTCAAGTATGGCACACACACACACACACACACACACACACACACACACACACACACACACACACACACACACACACACACACACACACACACACACACACACACACACACACACACACACACACACACACACACACACACACACACACACACACACACACACACACACACACACACACACACACACACACACACACACACACACACACACACACACACACACACACACACACACACACACACACACACCACACACACACACACACACACACACACACACACACACACACACACACACACACACACACACACACACACACACCTTTGGCTCCTCCGTCTTATGGCTCTAGTGGGGTTTTTTTCTTTTAGTTTTCGTGCAGGTGCGCACAATTGTGTTTGCTCCACACGCACAAACACACACACACCAAACACACAGTAATCCCTCCACCAGCCCCTATGTTGTCTGCCAGGAGGGCAACATCAAAGAGACTCTGGCTGAGGAGCCTGGAGACTAGTGAGAGCCTGTGGAGTGAAGCGGGGGCCTGAAGAGGCAGCTGCAAAGTCCAGGGGCCACGGGGAGTCTGGAGAACTAGTGGGCCTGGAGAAGAAGGGGAGCCTGGGAAGCGAGGTGTGGTGTCCCGGAGAGCGAGGTTCGGTTCCACAAGAAAAGGCCGAAGGTGGTCCTGGAGAGCGAGGTGGGCCTCAGGAGCGAGGTGAGCCTCAGGAGCAATGTAAGGGTCCATAAAGGAGGATGAAGGTGGTCCTGGAGAGCGAGGTGGGCCCCAGGAGCGAGGTGGGCCTCGGTAGCGAGGTGAGGGTAAAGGAAAGGAGGATGAAGGTGGTCCTGGTGAGCGAGGTGGGCCTCAGGAGCGAGATGGACCTCAGTAGCGAGGTGAGGGTCCAGGAAAGGAGGATGAAAGTGGTCCTGGTGAGCGAGGTGGGCCTCATGAGCGAGGTGTGGGTCCATGAAAGAAGGATGAAGGTGGTCCTGGAGATGGAGGTCAGCTCTGTACAGCATGATGCAGGTGAGATATAAGACTTTTAAAGTAGAAGTGGGAAGCAAGTTTAGCCTGGAGAAGGAAGCACAGCAGCGGCATGAAGCCTCTTGGAAGGTTTAGTGAAGTTTCTCAGATCTGTTTCGATGTCAGAGCGGCGCTCTTAAATGCAGCGGTTGCTCTTGGTGACAAGTCTGTTGCATTTTCTTGTCATTTCTTGATGTTTTCACAATAGCTGGCCAGACAAACAGAGAGAGACAGAGCGCTCGGGTCCATGTAAACAATGCATTTCCTCCATGAGATGTTGTCCACTTTTTATTGGCTGCAGGCAGAGGAGGGAGGAGGGCCTGCGGGAGGTGGTGGGAGGCGGGCAGGAGAGCAGGAGGAGGTGGTGGGAGGTGGGCAGGAGAACACAGGACTGCTGCTGTTGCCTCTGAGGCAGAGATCGGCTTCTTGCTCTCATCTGCCCGTCAGAGCCCTCCTCTGGGCTGCCAATCAGAATGATAGACAGCTGCTGCCGGATGGAGGAGAGGATTGAAGGGACCGGCTCAACTGCACCATGTTTTCTGTGATTTATCTCCCTTTGTGTAAGAGGAAGAAGCAATGCTGCCAGAAACCATGACTTCCACAATCACATATTTAACAGGAAGGCCATGAAAAGCTCAGATTGCATCATTATTGATCCTGATGCTGAAGAAGAGACGTATGAACTGAAGGTGTTTTGAATGATCTTTTGCATGAAAACACCTGTCATAGTCCATAAAGCTGAAACCATGAACTAAACTACCTGTGCCCTAATACATTCTTAATGATATTGCTCCTCACAACAACATTAAAAGAAGGCAGATTATCTTGAATTATTTCTGGATTTCCTTCATTTAGTTTTGACCAACTTCCAACATACTCAGTACCAGTTTCTAAATGTGCTGCCATTACACGCTTTGCAGTCTCAATTCCAAATTAATCCAAAATAAAACACATTATTGGACAAAAAAGCTCATAATAAAACAAACCTGATTTTAACCGCATCTTAGATTGACTTTTTATAAGGTGTGATTGGATGCACGTACATTTTTTTTCTGTGTTGAATAGATGCAGAAGTAAGGAGAGAGAAGTGAAGTGAGGGTGAGTGAGCCATCCTTCGATTTGCGCTATGTTGAATGTGTCAATATTAAAAAAAACTAAAAAAAACTAGGAATGGATTTGTCTACATTATGTTATTCTGCCTTCACAAGCATCAGCTTCACTTCCACCTGGACTTCCCTCAACACAGAGGTGAAGAACGAGAGTAAGAAGCCACTCTGTGATCATAACACACTGAATAAGAGATGCCATGAAAGCATTGGTTAACAAAAGGTGTATTATCCTAAAGTGTTATACTATCTGTTCAATCTAAATATGATTTCAACAAATCAGATGCATATTTTCAGCAGGTAAATAAATACCACAGTGATATATGTCATACCTGTCATCATGTCTGTAAGATAAGAGCAACAAACACATATCTGTTAGAATAGGGATTTTAATTTAAACAGTTTCTGAAGTTATATTAACTTTCTGACTTCTTACTGTATTTCAGTTCATTATTTTCAATACAAAGAGGCACCTTTCATCCCAGTTATAATGATGCTTACTTGACTGGTTTGAAGTCTCTGACAGATTGTTAGGTTAAGGTTATTTCTGTATTGTATACACGACAAATTAATGATATTTCACAATCAGAACTGAGCTCTGGAAACCAAGTTTCTCTTAACCCCAAGTACTGAAGTCTGGTTCATTGTTTACATTTAATGACTCACAATACTAATGAAAGAAAAAGCAGTTAAGTGTATTTACAAGTGTATTTAAGATGATGTGAATGTACAGAAAGTGTGAGTAGTAGTTTGGAGATTGGATTGTATGCTTTAAAACTGTAAAGCCCTTTAAGCTAATTTAGTTATTTTTAATTTAGAGGCATTTAAACCAAACATTTAAAACCAAATGTATATTTATTTTACATTATTTTATGAAACAAAAAGCACATGTGTGAACTGACTCCGACTTCTCTCAGTTTAATTTTCAAATTCCTTTGTTTACCATCTGCCTAGCAAAGATCGACTAATGATACTGCTGCAATTAGTGAGAAATTAACGTGTGTGTGTGTGTGTGTGTGTGTGTGTGTGTGTGTGTGTGTGTGTGTGTGTGTGTGTGTGTGTGTGTGCAGGATCAGTATTCTAATGAGGACAGACAAAAGAAGTCTGTAGCTCAGAGCCAATTGGACAGAGCGGAGCAGAGCATCAGAGAGAGAAAGGGGAGGGGGGGGGCGAGGGAGGGAGGGTTCAGGCTGGTGGCAGTCAGAGCCTCAGGCAGGGTTTTGGGGTCAGGCCCCCCCAGACGGCCACATCGGCCCCCCGGGCCTCTAGAGGGGGGACACCAGGACCACGCTGGCCAAGGGAGGGGCCTCAATTAGGGCAGCGTTCAAAATGTTGGCCTGGTGCTTCAGAGGAGAGGGCCACCTGATACCTTTACACCTCAAACACCCTCCGCCCCCCCACCCTGATGAAGGCCCCCACTGCTGATTGACATGCTGTGAGGCTTTGAAGGCTGAACATGATGCTCATTTTTAATGTTATGTAACATCATTTTATTTCACCTTTCTCTCTGTCAAATATCCTCAAATATTCTGTCTTTCCCCAGAGTGTGAGTTAAGATGGGGAAAATAAGATGCTGAATCTCTCCATTATAATCATTCTCCTATAAATTACAACTTTTAGAAATGACAATCTTTATATCAAACAAACAAATATCTATTTTTGGAATACCCAATATTATAATATTCTTAGGACCCCCTAAGAAAACAGGATAAGATAAGATTTACTTTATTGATCCCAATTTGTTCAAGATGGTTAATCTCAGAGGGTTCATCCTAAATAAATACATTTCAGTTAATATTCAAAAATGTATAACAGATGTGTAACACATTTAAAACAGTGTTAGGGCCCACCTAAAGATTTGTTGCAAACCTTTTATCAGGAAGATCGGATACAACATATCTTTCTGAATATAGAATACGGGAGATGTGTTCAGGTGGAAATGAACCTTTGTACATCCAGACAAATCGTGTGGTTCTTGAAACGTGGCAATGCAGCAATTATCTGTAGGTCTAGTTCGCTAATGACTGGAGAGAGCTGTCCATCCACTCCTCACAACTCTCTGATAACCAATCCTCTTTTCTGTAACAGTGTATACTCCCAAGTAGACGGTGCAACACAGCTAATCAGCCACAATGGTTTCGGATGATTTGAACTCTCTGTTACGTGATAACTTGAACTGTTTTGAAGTTTACGCAAGTACTCACTCTTATTTACTTCTCCTCCACTGATCACAGCAGCTTTGTTTGAACAAAGTGTGTTTCATACATGGCCACATGGTTCATGCTTTTTCTGTTTCTGCAAAATATATCTTTCCCAAAATCCATAAACAACTTTATAAAATATCCATCAAACTAACTACGGACTGCACCATACTGTTTATGTGAGCATATATGGTCTGCATTAAAAAAATAAAACATGACATAGAAAGATATTTCTGTTTGTATTTGCTTTGGCCAGGGTGTTTGTCTCTGAGGTGCTGCCGTCTGTGTTACTGGCCAGTTTCACACAGTTGCATAATTAGCATTAGCATTAGCATGCCTAACATCTCAGCTGCTGCTCCACAATACTCCCAGGAAGAGCCCTGTTGAAAATCCTCCCAGTAACTGTCACTCTCTGGCTGGCACACACACACACACACACACACACACACACACACACACACACACACACACACACACACACACACAACACACAGACACAGACACAGACACAGACACACACACACACACACACACACACACACACACACACACAACACACACACACACACAACACACACACACACACACACACACACACACACACACACACACACACACACACACACACACACACACACACACACACACACACACACACAACACACACACACACACACACACTTCTTTCAATCTTTCTCTTTATTTCAAACTGATATGCGGAAACATTTTAGGAGGGGGGGGGCTGTGCTGTAAGCAGGCATTCCTCGCTGATGTGCCACAGTCGAGCTAATCAGAGTGCCACTGTAGCATCAGATTTAGTGTAATTAATTGGTTCTTCTGGGGGTCAAGTGGTTTCATCTCATTTCAGTCGCCTGTACATCAAGCAGCCATGTCTGCACCTGTTTCTGCTCCCAGCAGCTGCCAACTGGGCCTCCCAGACCACTATTGATCCCATCAGATCACGCACACGCACACACTCTCGTGCACACACACATTTCAAATATTCCAATCTGCTAATTACATTTACCAGAGCTAGCCTTGACTATTACAGAAGTTAAGAAGCGACGTTGAAGTTTAAGGAATGATGAATGTTTTAACAGTATTGTCTTAACAGCTACATAAAATATCAAGTCTCTGTCTTCGGTTTGCTTCTGGTGTAAAGATGTGTGGACAGTTGGCTGCAAGGCTCTGTCAGATGCTAGGTACCCTATATTTATTCTGTATACCATAAATTCACAAATAGTAGCTGGAGGCTTTATTTACCTCAACTGTAGAGAGAAGCAGTCTTTTATTTGAGATTGGAGAGAAACTTTTACCCCTCATTTCCCCTTTATTATTCTTTGCACAGTATGATGTGCCTGCCTTTTTTTCTTTGACAGTTAGAGATAAGGGCTGCACGATTTGGAAGACAACAAAATTGTGATTATAGAAATATTAATGGAATTTTTTGGAAACATTATTCGCATTATCGTTTTAAAACTATATTAAACATATCATGTTTCTTACTGCGTTTGTATGTTGCATTTGCCCATATTTTAGTGATTATTTGGGCAGCCCTCATAAAAATGTGACAGGACACGAAAGAAATGTCAAGGGCTGGACTCAAACCAGAAGTGCAGTAATCATGGTCATCTTAAAACCCAATATCATCAGGACACCCAATACTTTTAAAATATATTTTAACATGACATTTTCTGTCTTCTGTTACTTCAATTTACTGTCAGCATTTCTTCCACCTGTTTGACACTAGAAGCCTTGAAGAGGCAAATCCTTGGAGGGGTTTTATTGTAAACAATATGCAGGAACTCTAAAGTTTCAGCAACTTTACAATGACAGATAGTCTATTAAGTTATTCAATTACTCAGTGCAGTGATTACGAACAGTATTTCTGATAAGTTAATGATGAAAGAAAGAAATTAAAAGACAGAGTTCCACAGGATTGAGTACAGGAATGTTGATGTACTGTAGAAATTTATTTTGTTTAAAGGTCACCTATCAAGCTATTTTTAGGCAATAGCATAGGTCTCAGATATATAACAATATATAAAAAACATGTCTATGAAGTGTTTTGCTCAAAACACCAAATAGATCACCCATTCTAACCATGTCTCATATCCCTCTATTTCACTTCCTGTTTCAAAAGTGCTGATTTGGGGTATACAAATATTGATAACAAATAAAAAAGGAGGGGTCTGAGCTCATGCGGGACCCGGCAGCTACTGTCTAAGACTCCGGCCACACGAGGACGAAAACGGCTAAACGCATAGGATTAACGCAAACGCAATCGCAAACAAGCTTCCGTCCACACACAATAGTTATCCGGATAGTGTCTGTCCACACGAGACTGCTCCGTTTAGCTCCAACCGCTGGAGAAGCTGCAGTACATATGCAGGAGCCTGTACGTAGCGCTGTAACTTCCTCCACAAAAGCAGCGAAGAAGCATGGTTGTCATGGTTGCCCTTCTGTTTATTCTCCGCGGTGGGGGCCGAGGGAACCGGGCAGAGTTTTTCGCCAGTCAACGTGTATTCAAGTTTAAATCTTCCGACAAAATTATAAAAGTGCCGGTCAAAGGTCTTCTTTGTTATTTATTGAGCTTTAAAACAAATGAATAACGACTCTATATAATATAATAATAAAAATACATGGAGCCTCTCTTTTTCCTCCCTCTCTTTGGACAGCGTCAGTGTCTGTCTCATGCAGCAGCTGATCCAGTAATGAGTGACCCGGCCGACAGTAAAAATAAACATATTTATAACTAGTTTAGGTAGTTTGAGAGGTGTCTCCGTCCTGTCAGATTAGACTTCACTCGCGTTTATGTCCATATCGAGAGAAAGATAAATAATCTGAATTCAGTGTGCAGTTTACTTTGACGCGGGGGTGAGCAGCAGAGGTGGGGAGAGGCGGGGCTATTGCGCAATCATTATCAGAAAATGATCGCTGAAGCTGCAGTACATATCCACAAAAGCAGCGAGTAAAATCCCCCCCGGATGTGTAAGTCTGCTGTAGATGTTGCACAAAGAACTGTAGCATGGTCAGTAGCGTCCGGAGCACGATAGCAACTCTGCGATCCGCCATTGTTGTTGTTGTTGGTGGCGAAACACATCAGCAATGGCGCGGGGTACGCGGAGGTGAGCAGCAGAGGTGGGGAGAGGCGGGGCTATTGCGCAATCATTATCAGAAAATGATCGTATAGGGCGCACACACGGAGCTGTTTGACCCCCCAGAGCGTTGCGTATGCCGTTCTATCCACCTTGGGACCCGTTATCGTTTCCTCAGTCGTTTAGTGCCGTATGCGGTCGTCCTCGTGTGGCCGAATGGTCTATATGACATTAAACAGTAACGCAAACGGCCGTTTTTGTCCTCGTGTGGCTGCAGCCTAAACTAAATACTGCCGTGATGAAACGCCATATCATGGATTATCAAGGATTCTTTCTGAAACAGTATGGAGCTCAAAGGCTTTCTCTCTTGCCGGTTATACCACAAGGTGAGTTCCTTTTTACTTCCTGCTTCTTCACACACATGCTCTCCAGTACAGGTTAGCTCTGAGTGTTAGCGATGCTAATGTAAACACCGACTATATTACGTCCAAAACAGTCGGGCATTGTTTCTGATAGCAACGTTTCTGATTGGGCCGTGGGTCCACATTTCCGATATTACGTCATATCGGACGCAAATCTGGATCAGCTCCGTTGTAGCCCCGTTTTTAGAGATTTGGGTACGGAGGAAAAGAGAGAGGGTTTTATTTTCTGACTGAGTTCCCCAACACACCGGGGACACATATTTATGTATACAAGAAATTGAAAAGTGCATTTTGCATGATAGGTCCCCTTTAATGTAGATTATGCAGAATTTCCCATTAAATAGTGCATTCTTTTTATCTTTTCCACACTTTATTAAGTTCGAAAAGCAATGATTTCTGATCAGGCCTTTTTCAAGACAAGCTTTTGTTTTGAGAAATGACACTGGTTCAAGCACCCTTCAAGATGAAACAAAGTGCACACACTCTGACACCTCACATCCATATGCCTTCAAGTACCCTGAACAAAAGGGGGTAGGCAGGAGAAGAAGGGAGGGAGGGGAGGACACTAGAGTTCAGGACTCCTCGTGCTGAACGAAGCTTTTCTCGACGCCTGACAAAAGGTCTCATTCTGGAGGTTAAAGGTTAAGAGAGGCCACTTCCGATGTTCCCATTCCACAATTTGCTGACATTCCTCCAGAAACATTGATCCATGGCCTAATTGATCCTTTTAATAAGTATCTTTGGAATTTGTATACGTCTGTTATTTCATTATAACGCTTCATTTTAATCCGTGAGATTAGCATCAGGCTATCCATTTCATAACATTGATTTCAACTCATATCATTTGGAGTACTTCTTTGAATAAAAGCCCAATCTGATTTTCTAATTCTAGTTGAAGATGTATCTGCCTTTCTTTGGTTGCTTCTTGGTTTGGTTTTCAAACAAACAAAAATGGTTCCTATCCAGCATCAATCATTTGTATTAAAACAAGATGCCAGTGTGTGTGTGTGTGTGTGTGTGTGTGTGTGTGTGTGTGTGTGTGTGTGTGTGTGTGTGTGTGTGTGTGTGTGTGTGTGTGTGTGTGTGTGTGTGTGTGTGTGTGTGTGTGTTTGAAATTCAGCTGGAAGCCAGTTCATGCATTTAATTTGAGCTTGCAAACTCTTTAAATTAGGGCTCATTTACTACTGAGGGAGTGTTTAACAGAACAGTACACTTGGGCTGCCTTCTAGGTACATTCTCTAAGCGAAGGAGCTCCATAAAGGGGGCAGCTCATACATTATTTGGTGGGATTCTTCTAAGATTGTGTAAGAAGTTAAAATGTAGTGGAAAACTCCAAATGCAAAATTATGTTCTGGGCAATACTTCACTTTATGAATAGAAAGGTTTGCATAACATCATGCAGTACTAGTCAGTGACAAAATGCAACTTAAAGAGAGATGGAGTGACAAAACACAAAAGTAGTGGTCCATCGATCAAATGAAGAAGGAGAAAACTATAGATAGGGCATAATAAAAAGATAAGATCACAGACGGCAAAGAGTGTGCAGGATGTGTCTGAACTAATGTGCATAAGGCCTCAGTCTGTGCCTGGAAACATTTGGTTTGCCAGTAGTAGAATCAGGTTGTTATTGTTGAGCAGGTATAGCCTCAACAGCTCAAGAGGGAAATGAAGCCACCTGCTGAACTTGAATATCTTTGAGAATACTTTACAATAAAGCCATTTTAATTGTTTCGGAGTGCCTTGGAGTATCACAGTTAATCTAGTAGTCTGGTTATATTTGTTGGTGCGTCTTCAACTCAAGATATTTAGCAGTTATAACGATGTCCTAAAGATCAACAAGCTAAAGTGAGGTAAAGTTAGACTGTGGCTTGGATGGAGATGCTACAATAACCAAGTAAGACAGTTAGAAACCAGACTTTGTTCCTCCTATAATGGTTTCTTTATGTTCCATTTAACATAATGTCCTGTTTCGCAACAAAACCCGAAAAGACTCCCAACCAGGACACTAATGTTTGTACCAATGTCCTCTGTAGAAACTCAAAGATAACAGTTAATTTCTAAACAGCACAGATGTGGAAGGAGAGTTCAAGATGTTGCTGAAACCCAGAATAAGAAACTTGGGTTTAACTCGGGTAAAACACTGAGGGGATCAAATAAATGTCTCTTTTTCGGGGGGCACGGCTGTACCCGAATGCCCTGCAATGGGCCTGTGAGTTCTGATGCAAAGCACGCTGGGAGGAACTCTTAAATTAGAGATTGTCAGGACACAGACACATACACTCACACACAAACACGCAGGCATGGAAAACAGCGCGACGCGTTTTAAAGTTCATCTGCAAACTGATTCTGTCAGTGAGACTTAGTGACGTGCGGCTGCCTCCTACAACTTTCCTCCATAACGCCGCCGCTCGGCATCGGCGTGGTGCTGTCCACCGGGGAGAAGGAGAGACGGCGGGCTCTAAATAGAGCCTCCGCGGTTAAATATTAACACTCGCCTTCCTCTGACAGAGAGCAGCCCGCCATGTCGCCTTCCATCTGCACCGCGGGGAGATGCAACACAGCATAGCACTCAACCACACACAGAAACACATGGACACAACACTATGGACACAACACATACACAAAAGTGAAGTTATGTATGCTCTTTGAAAAGCTGATTGCATTTGTATCCAACATTATAAGGAACTTTTAAGGTTAAAATTAAAACATCATCTTATTTTTATCAATAGAGCATCGAAATCCACAATTTCTAGCATGTTAAGTCAAAATATGTTCTGTCATTCTATACTTTTCCAGTTTTGAATATCTTAATGCCATGTTGAAAAATAAATTCAAAGTTATTCAGGAGCAGCTTCCTCATGTGAAAATGTACATAAAATAACATACAAGTCTTGTTTCACTGCCGGTCTTCAGCTACCCGCTATATCAGTGTAACCTCACACACACACGCTTTGCATAACCAGTTGGAAAGGTGTCCTTGGAGGAAGCGGAGTGTGTGTGGAGGGAGAAAGAAAGACGACAGATTGACTTATCTGACAAGTCAAAGAAAAGCAGTGTGTGCAATATGCTACTCCTCACTAGAGACCTACTGTATTGAATAAAATGTCCTTTTAAAAAAAATGATAAGGAGATCTATAGTGTGCACAGAGATGCTGCGATGCACTATGGTGTCAGCTCAGTATCTCCAGGAGTTTTGTTCATATTGGAGTCTTTAGCTCACAATCTGAGAGCAAACACAGGCTAAAAGTGAAGGTGGAGGTCAAAGAGGAGTTGGTGAAGGGGCATGTGGCACATTCAATTTGTATGCAGAGGCCTGGAAGTCATGTCCTGTCAAAATCCAGCAGTAACATTTGCACAATCTTCCCCAGTGTTTCAGTTGCCTAACCTTAACCTTACTATTTGACATAACAACCATTATATTTCCCAGTAACAATCATATAACAGCCCTGGCATTTGCAAAAGATAAGTCCTGCTTTCAAACCCAACACCAACCTTTACCAAATGTTAACGTAAAACACTTGAGTTAAAACCAAACAGACTGACAAGAATGCAGAAATCTCAACCCAGACACACACTAAAACAATACTAGCTACTGATATAGCAACAACAAGTTAACACAATCTGAGAGACAGTTTACTAGGTGCTTTGACATAATAAAGGAACTATAAAAAGACACATGGAGCACAAATACATACGCTCAACAAAAAGGCACAGAGCATAACATGACAACAGCTCCACCAATATGAAAAATGCACTGTACAGCCACAGTGAGTATTATAATAACTTTATCACAGTATTCACAGCACTGCAAGTCCACAGTGTATCATCACTTGTTCAGAGTAGGCTTAAATGCGCACTGCACAACCACGGTATAATAACTTAATCAGAGTACACCGAAGGGCCAATATGCATACAACAATAAGTTATCACAGTATAAACACTGCACAGCCAAAGTGCATGTTACAAAGTGTATCAAGAGTAGCCTAATGCATAGCCAGTGAATTTAACACTAACTTCATAATAGTCTGAACATAGCTCAGTGCACATTACAATACGTTCAGCACAGTACGAACAGCACTGCAAAACAACAACAATAACATTCATTAGAGTTTAAACAGCACTGCCCAACCACAGTGAGTATTACACTACGTTTATCAGAGTGTAGAGAGTACTGCAAAGCCACAATGAATATTAAAATAACTTCATCATAATAGTATGAAAATAGCACTGTACATCCACAGTGCATAATAAAATAACTTCCACATCCTATGGAGCCACTCACCTGTTGATGCTGTCCTCCCTCCTTCCTTCAGCTGCCTCCAACTCCAGTATCCGACTTTGAATCCACTTTCTACAACACTTTTTGTCTGCAAGTGGCGATTTTTCCTTATCTTCGTTTGTTTTCCTGCTCTTCCTCTGCAATATCCGTGTGGTCACCCATGCTAACGTTAGCACTACTAGCTGAAGCTGCACCGTCGCTAGTAGCTACACCTGCAGCTCGGCCGGTGGCCTTCGTATATTCACACTCTAAGGGGGTGTCATGTTTATTTTGTTACTTTTCCACAGGTTCCCTCTTTAGCAATCACTGCTTCATATTAGCTTTTTTATTTCTTCGCCTCTTTTATTTTGGTAACTCAGTTCATTTAATTGCAGCCTGGCAACGCTGGCAACGTTAAATTCGATAAACGCTCAATTTCCTACTTCCGCCCTCACTTCACTTGACCTCACTTACAGTATTAGGGATTATTGGAAAAAGAAATGTGTCTATTAAAAGGTAGTCCTACATTTGGACCGGTTTTATGTTTAGTCTGCACGCATAAAAACATTTGAATCAAAATAATCAAAGACAACATTATTATTAGTGTTGGTTATTTTATTGTATTTATTAGTTTCATTTTAAAGGTGGGGTAGGCCTATGTAATTTATTTCAAAAACACTTTTTGTTATATTCCATGGAATGCTTTTAACATCCCGATAGCAATTAATACATTAAATGCTTTGACAATAAATCCATACAAACATGTAATCTGAGTTTTTAAAACAGTGTGGTTAATATGAAAATCTGTTAATATTGTTTTGTATACTATGTCTCTAAAATTGATCTTGATTTCCACAAATAACCAATAAGCCCTGGTATGTTTTTCAAGTGGCGAATCCAACAGCAGTAAAACAACCTGTTAAATCTAACAAGCCTCATTTATTTACACAACCTGTTAGTATTAGTCTGTCTGTGAGAGGTAGAAAATAAGACTGAAATTATTAGAGTAGACAGAGCCACATAAAGAGTATCCCGATGAGGCTGAGCGGAGAAAAATTTAAAAAAACTTCAGAAAGCATTGTTGGAAACTATCAGTGTACACACACACGTGTTGTGCTAGTAGGGTATGGATTTCACGGAGGTATTACTCCGGTATGTTTAATTCATAACTGTTTTCCTTCTTTCTGATCAGAAACATGAAAGGGAGGGTTTTGCCCGGGGAAAAAACTGAATGGCTGAACTCATCAATACCCCGACAACACTTGCCTGCCTATTCAGCAGAAAGGGAGACAGATAGTCAAAGACATTTCATTTTAATGGCCATCCATGCATTGGCTTTATTTGTATTCTTTTATTCTTTTATGTGGGATTTATTATGATGTTATTTTTATGTTCTGCCCCAAGGAGAAAAACACACATAATGAAAAAGCTTTTGAGCAGAATGTCTGCATGTGAATGTCTGAAAAAGTGCAAAGAGCAGAATAAATACTAATTAGACATATGTAATGATGACGGTTTAAGAGTTTGTTCCTGTTTTTATTTTCAGACAAAATGTCAGCTTGTTCAGGGTTTTTAAACGCCTGGAAAAAACACTTTCCTTCAACCATCAAATGGTGCTGTTATTATACAAATAAAGTCAGGAAAATTACACAAATGTTAGTCTAGCATAAAATACAATATGTTATGAGTTTAATAGAACCACCTAACACATTCTAATGAAGTCTAATACAGCAGTCTTGCAATAAATCATACTTTATGAAAGTTAAAGGTGGTAAAGGTGTTGATTCTACTGTCATTTGGAAGGTGCAGTTTTAATTTGTGCTGTTAAAATGTAAAGCGTTATTCATAGAGGTGTCCTATTATGTTGTCCATCCCATTTATGTGAATGAGTGTAGACTAAATAACAGACTCACAATTGTCATTATTTGTGTTGTTCATTATTGAGTGCATCTTCAGCTCCTCTGTTTTACCTTGGCTGTTATATGCAATAAAATCCCCCAAAATATTACAGCTTCAAACTTGAAATGAATGTCAGTCTGTCAGACAACTCTCAAATAATTAGAGAAAAAGTCAAAACAAAGTCTTGAAGAAATCATATGACATAAATCCAAGTCAAGCCAAGTGATATCAAGTCTAGCCTAAAGCAATATTTAGACGAATGCAAATTAAATATGTCAACTTTTAAAAGAAAGTCTTAAGTCATTTGAGACAACTCTAAATGAAGTCTTGAGTAATTTGACATTCCATACAAGCTATTTAGAAGACACTTTTATCCAATACGACTTGCATACACTTTAATAACGTAGATATGCCTATGGAGCCATTTGGGGTTAAGTTTCTTGCCCAAGCACACTTGGTCAAGTTGACTGCAGGGTGTGGGATCAAACCACTGACAGATGACCAGAGGTGTAAGAAGTACTCATATATTTTACTTAAAGGTGGGGTATGTAATTTGAATTCAGAAACACTTTTTGTTATATTCCATGGAATGCTATTAACATTCCGATAGCAATGAATATATTAAATGCTTTGACAATAAATACATAAAAAATGTCATCTGTGGAAGCCGTAGTACTGTAAAAAGCACGACCAATCATCTGAGCTGGCCCGGCTAAAGTAACTGGATGGCCTACCTGCCTGTCAGCCTTCCATCTGTGCACAAACTTATCTCGTGCCCTCATTGGGCATGTGCGCGTTCGTGTGTGTTGTTGGAGGAGGGGCTCTGTAAGGAAGGGTCAGATTTCTTTTGGTTGTGTATTTTCAAATTTTAGCGCACTCGAGCTGGTTTCTCCAAAATTACATACCCCACCTTTAAGTAAAAGTAGCAATACTGCAATTAAAAATAAAAGTAAAAGTCCTGCATTCAAAGTAGTTCAAAAGTATTGCCATCAAAATATACTTTAAGCACAACAAGTACAATAAATGTTCAAGTACAGTATGGCACATATATCAGATACAAAATATATATTAAATTGTTGTATTGTAATAAATCATGTTGCACTACTTCATACAGAACACTGGTAGTTTAACCTAAAATAGAACATAATGATGTATTGGTTGATTTATATTCTGTATTATGAATCCATTCCTGCCAAGTAGTTAGTAACTCAATATTTTAAATAATGTGTGGAGTAAAAAGTTGCCTCCAAAGTAAAGTAAAAGTATAAAGTAGCATAAAATGAAAATAATCAAGTGAAGTATACACCTCCACATGTACTTAAGTAAATGTTATATTCCACTACTGCAGATGAGTCAATGAGTCCATTGAGTAAAGCTCCAGAAGAACTATATCCTACATTTCCCATAATGCATTTAGATATACAACATCTTTCACTACCCTCCCTGCTGGTAAAACCCAAGTTTAAAACTCCACAACACAAGTTTATAGGCTAAGGCAGGCCTCTTACTTTTCAACAGGCTGTGCAGTTCTTATTGTAACTTTCAAATGGACTTTGACATGTAATATTGACGTTTTACCCTTTTATATCTGACTCTAGTCTATGTCTCTTGTTTAAAATGTAACATAAATGTAGGTCAGCACTACCAGGAAGTTGCAATAACAAGAGGGTATAACAAAAATATGAGATATTAGATCCTTATCCATGAGGCAATTTCCTGAGCACTGTTGCCTGGTTCCTCTGCATTTCACCCGGCTGTAAGTCTCCATCCTTTCTGATTGCTCCGATGTATCGCTTCCATTTCGAGCTATTAGCCCGGCTGAGCCAAAGTGCAGACTTCTCGGTCGATTCATCTCATCTCCAGCCTGTGTTGGCCTCCATGAGTGTGTCTGGCTGCTATAGTGGAGTCATTAAAAGTTAATCAGAAATGCACCATTGCAGCAGAGTTGGGAAGAATTGCCTCTGTCAGTGGCTCGGGGCACAGGAAATCATACCAGGGAGAAAGAGAGAGGCAGAAAAACACAAGGAGGCACACGGAGAGAGAGGTTTTCATACTAATGAACCATCACTTCCTTGTCTCAACCAATGCCCTCCGAATCCCAACATCTGTCCCACCAAACCAAGCCTCATTATGGCGACTAACCCCACCCCACCACACACACACACACTCGCGGTCACATCCCGTCGAAAACGCAGGGTGATGGTGGGAAAGTCTGCCCCACTGTAGTTGTCACATCAGATCTACAGCACGACGG
Source organism: Gymnodraco acuticeps (assembly GCF_902827175.1). Classification (NCBI taxonomy): domain Eukaryota; kingdom Metazoa; phylum Chordata; class Actinopteri; order Perciformes; family Bathydraconidae; genus Gymnodraco; species Gymnodraco acuticeps. Next base: position 267,594 of record NW_022991739.1, on the reverse strand, counting down.
CCGAGGGCATATGCATGTGGTGTGTGTGTGTGTGCTTCACTATGAGTGTGTGTGTGTGTGGGTGGTGGTGGAGGGGGGGGATCTAGGTCTGGGGCTGTGCCTGAGGGCCTCGCCTGCGCTACAAAAGACTCCACTCAACTCCGGTTAGTCCCCCTCACTAGCATATCAGCACTGACGGACTGCACACAAATACGCACACTCACTCAAACACACACACACACACACACACACACACACACACACACACACACACACACACACACACACACACACACACACACACACACACCACACACACACACACACACACACACACACACACACACACACACACACACACACACACACACACACACACACACACACACACACACACACACACTGCACTTTAGCTATAGTGGCTCTGATTAACACTTTTCGCCCACTAACTGATAAACAGCGTGGACAGGAAGCTGCAGCCACCGTGTATTAACAGGAATAATCTTTGCACTTTGCATTTGTTATGTGCTGCTTTGAGCTTACGGACACATGGGAAACTGGTGATTGATGAAAGTGTGTGAATGTGTTTAGAAGTGTGTGTGTGTGTGTGTGTGTGTGTGTGTGTGTGTGTGTGTGTGTGTGTGTGTGTGTGTGTGTGTGTGTGTGTGTGTGTGTGTGTGTGTGTGTGTGTGTGTGTGTGTGTGTGTGTGTGTGTGTGTGTGTGTGTGTGTGTGTGTGCGTGCGTGTGTGCTGCGTGCTATCACTCTCTTGCTAGGGGTGACAGGTTGGTTGGGGACTAATGCAGCGCGACGGAACTGAATGTGGCCTCGAGCAAAGCAGCTGCCTGCAGCCAGTCCTCATCTGAGCTGTCAGACACACACACTCACACACATGTATACACACACTACAACCCATTCCAATGGAGAGAGAGAGAGAGTTTAGGATCCACACACACACACACACACACACACACACACACACACACACACACACACACACACACACACACACACACACACACACACACACACTTATAAACACACTCATGAGCATTATATCCCCGTCACCCTTACTTTTCTGCTTGTGTGGCTTCCAGACAGTAATGGCAGTGCCTAGATGAGGTGGTTGACATGATGGACACTTTGACTCAACACTAGTTTGTTTGTTTGTTTGTTTCCTGGGGAACCACAGGACAAGTTGGGGTTTTGTTAGTTGTGTTTAAGCAATCTCTCATTATAAGCTTAAAGGGGGGATTGAATGGAAACGTGTAATGATAGGTTGACGATGTGGAGGAGCACTCTGTTGTGTTATTAACTCTGCCAAGAGAACGGTTTGGTTTGTTTGTGTGTTTGTCAGCAACATTACAGAGAGTATGCTTTATATTCATTAACTTAGCGGCAGAGTACAGCATAAGAGAAATAATTACTTATTTGCATGGGACCAAATCACAGGCCAGATGAGGTCAATATCTTTTTCATTTACTGTATGGAAACAACTTTGGGCGTTAGTAGTCTCTCCTAGTGCCCTTATACTATTTGTATTACCTTATCTATGGACAAAGTTCTGCTGTACACTACATTATGTCGTGCTTTTCTATGCTATGGTATAATGTTATGCCATAACTAAAGTTAGACATTAGAAAATCAACTAATGTGTATCTTTACTCCACAAAGTGATTGGTATATTATTCATTGCTGACTGAAACAGAGTAACTACATGCTTTGATGATATTACATGACCAATAAAGTACAATGCAACTTAGTGATGTTAACTCAGTGGCAGCCAACCCTTTTCAGCATGTGACCCTTAAAATGAAGCTATTGTGACCCTCTAGTTGATACTTGTATACATGTTATGAGTAGTTTAAGCACCCCCCCCCCCCCCAGAATCATATAACTCAAGAAGAGGCAAATGTAATGAAGTGATTCACAAGGTAAATGGAAAAAAAGTATTTGAAATAACATTTCAATATTATACCTCTTCAGGGACTATCGGCAAATAATGGCAATTTTCTAATATCTGGTATATTACATTTTTGCTTTTAATACATAATGTTATATTAGGTTTATACATTAGATAACTGTTTTTTTTTTGCATTGTCCCTGTTGAAACAGAGAAACAAAAGAACCCAGACAACCTAAGACTAAACACCACAGAACACATTACAAGTTCAGTACAATCGTACATTAAATGACACAATAGTGTACAGTAAAATACAGATGCGCCAACATCATATGTTGTATGAGTTAACTGAATGTGAAAGTGTAATACATATAGAGATGACACAATACCATAAAATATTTATTCATCCCTTTGCATCCAGAGGACTAATGCTGCTGTTCTCCTGCAGGAAGACTCACTAAAACTTTAAGCAAATCATGTCATCATCTTTGACTGATTTGCACAATTAATGTCCCACTTACAACTCCTGATGATGAACCTGCAACAAACCAGCATTTGTATGTATTAACAGCCAGTGTTTCCTTCAGATGGAGGAAAACGTGGCATGATTACTGCTGAATAGTGTGCTCCAAGGAAAAGCAAATGAAAAACACACTGTTGGTCACAGTTGCCCTAAAATATTGCCTGAAAGTGTTGCCCGTGGCCACCGGTACTTACTCCTCTCTTAGCTTAGATTCCCTGCTTCTGGTCGACCTATATTTAGCCCCAGTGGGACTCCAGTGATTATACTAATCTCTTCAGAAATCCACCATTCTTCTCTGCGGGCAGCCAAAAGTTGGCAGCCGTCTGCATTGTATAACAAAAGCAGGGTTCCCTCAGATGTTAACCAGGATGTAAGTGGCTTTGTTGTTGTTTAAGATTAAAGAGTAACATTTTCTCAATGCTTTGGGCAAACTTAAATTAACCAGGCTTAAAAGGAATTGTTTATCTTTATAGAAGGGGTTTATTTGACCTTTATTTCAACATAATTAAGCTTTTTGAGCAGTATATGTTCACATAGCTTGGTGAAAAATAGTGGAAGATGTGTTAATGATGTGATCAACTGACCTTCATGTTACTCAAACTGACTTCACACTTCTTTAAAAGTCATCTCTATACTTCCCGGTGTTATCGTTGTCTTTATTGTGTGTAATTTGGGGGGCAAATCTTCCACTTTATTGGGGCTGACGTTCAACTACCCCCATGTTTACATCAGACCCGGGGTGGTTGCCATGGAGACGGAGTGCCCCTCTTAACTGGTGCACTCAGGAATAATGCATTGTTGAACATTGCCTGAGGCTACGCACATACACACCCATACACACACACTAATCCTTAACATCTGCTATAGCGTACGTGTATATGTGGGTGTGTATGACTGTGTGCATGTGTGCACGTGAGTAAAATGCACATCAGTGCTTCACCCGGGCAAATTCATTGATAATAAGAGTTAAGGTGGACTCCATTAGGTTCATTGGTATTTGCCTACAGCAGTATGTACATATACTGTACTGCATGTGTGTGTGTGTGTGTGTGTGTGTATGTGTGTGTGTGTGTGTGTGATGGTCAAAGTCATGGAGGGGGTGAGTGAAGACTGACATATGTGAGTGTTTTTCACACTACTGCTGCTCCCTCTAGTGGCTGGCGTCCCTCACTGCTCACACGAACACGAACACACAAACACACACACACTGGGGGAAAAACCCTACAAGATGTTTAAAAATTAGAACAATGGTGGGTAATTGGTGGTCATTCTTAAAGTATTTTTAAATTCAGAGCAGTGATTTTAGAAGCTGCAGATTCACCAGGGGATCTAAAGCGGAGCGTCCTGGTGAAGATCTGGCTGCTGACTGGCCGTTTGGAGAAGATCTCAATATGGGCTTATTCAGGAGTCCAGACAGATCCTGTTGGGAATCAGGTTCTCATCCCGAGGCGTTGTACCTGCAATAATTACCCTCCTCTGGAAATAAGTTCATAAGGGACTCGCAGCCCATGCCACAGAAAGCACCCATCTTATGGGCAGGCTCCAAGGAGGGAACCAACACCATTATAAGTTTCAAGTTGCTTCTGAGGAGACAAAGTGTATCTACACTAACTGTACTTACTAGCCGCAGTGTGGAATGAGCCAATATCAGCGATATATAAAGCCAGTTAAAGAATAGTGAGATGTTTTACAAGTATAATGTGCAGCAGAGGGAAATTAGAAACCTGAGTCGACCTTAGATGAGGGAAGAAGAACGTTTCCTGCACAACAAAAGCAAAGGGTAATTACTGCTGGAAATCTACACAAAGAAAATCTGATATCTTATGCGTGCATGCTACATTTAGGTGATCAAATCCTTGTTTGCAGCTTCCTCGAATCAACAAAACTATTTTCTTTTGTGTGCTGTTATTGCTTTGCCAACATTAGGTGTTGCTCCTTTCATGGCAATGAACCTTGTTTAAATTTGAATTTGAATTTTAGAGGATAAATGAGGGAGGGGATGAGGGGTGAGAGAAAAAGAAAGTGGGGAGAGAGAGAGAGAGAGGTTGTCAGTTGCCTGTCTGTGTTTAATGGAGGTCCCTGGTGTCGCCCTCAGGCTCCTTCACTTCACAATTAATGGAGGATCTCTCAGGGGAACGCCATGCTTCTCAATAACACACACACACACACACACACACACACACACACACACACACACACACACACACACACACACACACACACACACACACACACACACACACACACACACACACACACACACACACACACACACACACACACACACACACACACACACACACACACACACACACACACACCTTCTGGTTGGGCTGAACTCTGCATCGGAGCTCTGCCTCGACGTGAGCCCCATCTCAGAGTTGGTTCTGGGGGTCCTGCAGCACCGGTTTGTCTGTTGAAACCCTGAAATGGGTCTGTTTGTGCCTCCATCAGCTCCACACAGGGGAGGATGGAGGAGGGAGTGCTGCTGAAAGATGGTATTGAGATGAGAGGAGTGGAAGGAAGGAGTGAAATGCGTTTTCCTCAGAACTCAGGGTTGATTATATCTCCGCTCTGATCTGTCCGCTTTGGTTTTGCAGATCTGCAGCTCAGCAGCTCAGCAGCTCCTAGTGTGGCTTCGTGTGTGTGTGTGTTTGAACACCAAAAACACTTTCATACCACGGTGTAATAACAAGGCAAATGCTGCTGCAGGTCTACATTTTCTCATAAATGTTCTTGAACCTCAACCCCCAACAATTAATGATGGTTGGTTTTAACTAGAGGCTGAAAGCAACTTTGTGTAAACTAGAAAATAAATCTCGCCCACAGATGTCATTCTTGTCGCCTCGGTTCGTTAGTGGGAGTTTGATTTCTTGACTCTGCAAACAACCCCCGAGGACTCTCTTAGTTTTATAGTTCAGCAGAAAAAAACACACATATTGTCTAGATCAAGTTCATCACTGCTTTGACGCCATTGTGCTTTGGGTGAATGGGAAAATGTCAATCTGTCCACCAACTTTTAGCAAAATGACTGATTCAGACATCCTGCTTGATATGAACTAATATTACCTTTTTGAACGTCTGAAATACCTTATTGTTTTTCTTCTAGATAAGAAATGATTTGGCATTTCTGAACTATGTCGTATCAGTCCAAACATACTATTTATACCGACATCTTTGATAATGTTGGCTTATATATTGTACATTATATCGGTCTGGCCCTTTACATCTTTACATACAGCTCAATATCTGGAAATACAATTGATGTTTATCTCTATGGGGCTTCACGGATCTATAATCGTTAGAAGTAATTTCATGTACTTAAAATCAACATTTTATATAAGATATGGAGCAAGGTTAAGAGCGTGGAAGTCATGTTTTGAAACCCGAAGGTTTAATACACATTACATTTAAATGCAGCATGTTTATTTTCCATGAAATTAATATGAATAATTAAGTGATTATAATCCATGAGGAAGGTTGGGATAAAAGTAAGAGTGAGATTTACAATTCAAGAGTTTAATATGAGAAGTAGTGGTTGAATTCGCAATTATTTATTAGAATAAGTTTGTGTTTAAGTTTAAAGTTATAGGATGTATAGGATTTAGGCAAAAGTTTGTTTATATGAGGCTAAATTATGTTTAATTTGAGGATAAAAGATTAGGATTAAGATTAAATGTTACATTTTTCCATTGACTAAATAATAGAGTTACATTTTAAAGGGGACCTATCATGCAAAATGCACTTTGTGATGTCTTTTATACATAAATATGTGTCCCCAGTGTGTCGGGGAAACTCACGCAGCGTCAGAAAATAAAACCCTCTCTCTTTTCCTCCGTACCCAAATCTCTAAAAACGGGGCTACAACAGAGCTGATCCAGATTTGCGTCCGATATGACGTAATATCTGAAATGTGGACCCACGGCCCAATCAGAAACGTTGCTATCAGAAACAATGCCCGACTGTTTTGGACGTAATATGGTCGGTGTTTACATTAGCATCGCTAACACTCAGAGCTAACCTGTACTGGAGAGCATGTGTGTGAAGAAGCAGGAAGTAAAAAGGAACTCACCTTGTGGTATAACCGGCAAGAGAGAAAGCCTTTGAGCTCCAAACTGTTTCAGAGATAATCCTTGATAATCCATGATATGGCGTTTCATCACGGCAGTATTTAGTTTAGACGGTAGCTGCCGGGTCCCGCATGAGCTCAGACCATAGACTGTATATATAAAGGCTCAGACCCCTCCTTCTTTTTTAATCAATCTTTTTCTTTTTAAAGCTTTATACCCCAAATCAGCACTTTAGAAACAGGAAGTGAAATAGAGGGATATGAGGCATGGCTAGAATGGGTGTTCTGTTTTGTATTTTGAGCAAAACACTTCATAGACATGTTTTTTATATATGTTATATATCTGAGACCTATGCTATTGCCTAAAAATAGCATGATAGGTGGCCTTTAAGTAATAAGAGGAAGGCTAATATTAAGATTTACAGATTCAAGCAGGGTTTTGACATAAATCAGCTATTTAAGACACATTTTTAATATTAAGGTTCATCTTAATTTAGATCTCAATGTACATGATGAAGATTTTATGCATTAATTAGAAATATAATTAGTAGGAAGTGCCTTTGATGCCCTGAGAAGCCACTTCCTGCCTCGTCTCCCTCCGCTGGAAGTGGAGAGCGCACGGCGGCCTCTGATTGGTCGGCTGCTGCTGTTCACCTGGACACCGCAGCGCTCCAGCATTTGCATATTCATCAGATGGCTCATTAATATTGATGAGCTGGCTGCGGGCGCTGTGGGTGCCCAGTGGCTGCAGGGCATTGTGGGAAATTAGCACCATCACTAATTGTGATCCGCCGCCCCTCGAGTGTGTCAATCAAAATCAGGAAGGATGATACTTTCGGGGGCACCTGTAGCTCCAAATATGTATGCATGAAGAGATGGAGAGAGTTCGAGGGAGAGGAGAAGAGTGTGTGAGTGTGTGTGTGTCTCCATCCAGGGCCACAAGAGCACTGTGTTGCCATAGTAACTTCTACCATCAGAGCACATGAGGCCCCAGGATCTCAGAGGGAGTGATGGAGTGAGACAGAGAAATGAAATGAGCTATACAGGCGAGATGATACATATATGTCTGTCTTTCTGTCTGCCTGTCTGTCTACCTGTCTGTCTACCTGTCTGTGGTACATTGTGTTTCTCAAAGACTGACTGTGATGAAGGTGAAGGACATTCTTGCTTTCTCATGTGCAGAAACTTGCAGTGAGTGAATGCTATTGCCTCCTCTAATGAAGTTTCCTCTTGACTATAGCTAATGGAAACCCACCAGCGTGGCGATGAGGAAAGAGTCTCCAATACTTCTTGTCTCAGACTGCCCACAGCTTCATTACTAACACATGAAATCCTGATTCAGAAGGTTCATTCTGTGGGATATTGGAAAATTCAACTGGTGGTAATGTGTCCAGAGTTTCTCGGGGCACACTAATTGGAAACTATTTAGATAAAAACGGTGGGTAGGTATAACACTGGTGATATTCTATGTCTTACTGTCACCAAATGATATGAAGAGTCCAAGTATTGTTTATCAAGCTTAATTGCTTATTTGTCTGTGCCATACACATCCACTGTTGCCCCAAAACTGTATAGAAGGTCCACCAAAACGGCATTATTTACTGCTGTTTGATAACTTTCGCTGAATGCCCGACGTGTTTGGATCAGGGGGTCACAGGTTCAAACCCCACTGCAGTCAGCATGTCGTTGTGTCCCTGAGACACTTCAACCCAAATTGCTCCTGTGGGGATGTCCACAGTATTGAGTATGTAAGTCGCTTTGGATAAAAGCGTCTAACAAGTAACATGTAATGTAGTAGAGCCCTGTCTTGTCAGAAATTGGCACAGCAAAATTCAGAAGCTCTGTGAAGTAGTGTCTACTTGCAGGGCTAGTTATTAAACTACTGCAGCTGGTAAGCTAACCGCTTACATGCAAGCCAGCCAGATTAAGATATACGAAAACATTTTTAAGGTAGCATGTCTCGATGACCATTCTTCTTTTCTGGAGCAGTTCAGGCTAATAACAAATAGATACATTAGAGTGAATATTGCAACAGAGCTAAAGCTATGATAACTTCCTTAGTTTCAGACTCTCAAAGGTCAGCACTGTCATGACGAACTGACCGAAAATAATACATTGTGTGGATCGATTTTCCTGCCAAAAGAAAGAGTTTAACATGCAGGTGATTGGGCTTCTAGGAAACCATTCATAACCAAGTACACATTGAACTATTAAGATTTAAACCACCAATAATAACCAATGGGCATGAGGCTGAGTGCCACAGTGAAGTATTGATAGACAGAGACGCAGGTGAAATACATTGTTGGTAATGGTCTTTCATGGGATTCATTTGACAATAACAAATATATAAGAAATCTTCACTAACGACGGTGTGTGAATACAAGACTGGCAGCTGATGTTCGGCCTTCTTTGATAATTAAACATATTGACGCATGCTCCCGCTGTGAGGATGCTCAGGAGTTCAGATAGGATGCAACACTTACTCTCAGGTTTAGTGTAGACAATACACTAAACAATACGCTTAAAAATGCATGTGGTAATCCGACATGCATGCAAAAGTTATGACTAAGAGGATATTACCATGATCTATTTATACCTCTCCTCTGCCTCTGTATTATCCTGCATGTGAAGACTGTAATACAAACTCCTGAACACAGAAACACAACTTGTGATTGCACCATAGGAAATCCGAACAAAGAGATATACATATGCCAAAGCGCTAAAAAAAACAACATGACATGTGTTTAAGAAGCTAAAATTACACGCCATTTTGCATTTTCACCACTTGATGTGACGCTTTTTGACACGTCTCTCTCTGTGTGTGTGTGTGTGTGTGTGTGTGTGTGTGTGTGTGTGTGTGTGTGTGTGTGTGTGTGTGTGTGTGTGTGTGTGTGTGTGTGTGTGTGTGTGTGTGTGTGTGTGTGTTCAGGGACAAAGCATTCAGTGTTATTTCACCACTCCTTTTTTAAAGAGGAAGTTTCCAGAACTGTGTCTTGATGAATTGCATGGCCCGATGTTGGAAGTGCAAGATACAACGGTGTATTGCAGGTGAGTGAAGTCATTAATATTTCCTCCGTATCAATATCACTGGTGGAATGGTGTGTGCAAAAAAAAAGCGTGTGTGTGCTTCAGATTGACAGGTGGATGATCTCAGTGAGTAGCGCACCCTGGGATCGACTGCATAATCAGGGAGACAAAGGAGCAGAGGAAGAGATGAAGAGAGAGAGGAAAAGAGGGAGATAGTGTGTGTGTGTGTGTGTGTGTGTGTGTGTGTGTGTGTGTGTGTGTGTGTGTGTGTGTGTGTGTGTGTGTGTGTGTGTGTGTGTGTGTGTGTGTGTGTGTGTGTGTGTGTGTGAGAGAGAGAGAGAGACGGATGAGAGAAGCAGAGAAGTGCAGAATAGTAAAATTCCCAGAGGGTTGAAGGGGTTGTGTGCTCTCGTCTCTGTTTATTTCCCTGCATTCGTTTGAAATGGTTTGTGTGTGTGTGTGTGTGTGTGTGTGTGTGTGTGTGTGTGTGTGTGTGTGTGTGTGTGTGTGTGTGTGTGTGTGTGTGTGTGTGTGTGTGTGTGTGTGTGTGTGTGTGTGTGTGTGTGTGTGTGCATTTCTCTAGACCTGTGTGTGTGTGTGAATTCTGCTATATGTAAACCACCAGCTTCTCAGTGTGTGTGTTTGTCAGGTGTTTGATGGTTTGCAGCGGTAAATGGGTTCATTGTGAGAACAGCAAAGGTTCCACATCAGGAGACTTCTCTGGTAATTATACAGGAGCAGTCAAGAAACCACACACACAGACACACACACACACACACACACACTCACACACACACACACACACCCCCATTATATGCTTGTATCAGTGTTGTTGTGGTGTGTTTCCTGTGTGTAATGTGGCTGTTTGTCTTACCATAAAGCAGCAGGTCTGTGATCTCAGGTGCATGTGTGTACGCTGCGGTTGACATCCACGCTGGTTGTTACACGGTAAACAGGATTTCTCTGGCAGCGGATGACTTAAGAAAACAGCGTATGAGCTTATTGTCGAAGGCTCAAAGCCGGAGGAGTCTGTTATAATTGACCAACTCTGCTTTCAACTTTTCCGGCGTCTCTCTCTGTCCTCTCTGCTCGATGTGGGTATTGTTTCATCCGCACTTTCCCTGTTTCAGATCTGCCTCTGTTGCGTTTGTAAACAACAGCATTAAAGGCTAAGAAAGACAACACTGTGAGAGAGTCCAGTTTGACAGTGGGGGTGAAATCAATATGGCTAATGGTGGAAACCCTTGGGTGAAGCTGGAAAAAAGTGTATTATACCTCAAACTATACATTTTGGTGTAGACAGATGTGTCACTTAAGCTGCATTTTTATTTAGTTCCCAGCTTTTTACACAACAGTGCATGACAGTAAGAGAGAAACCTTTAAAACGTTAAATGTGTAAATACAGATATTATGATCTATCAAATTTGGGGTGGTCAACTGTGTCACCTTCAAAGAAATAACCTGTTAGTGAGATGTTGCCACTCTCAAGCTGTTTGAAGGAACAGTTTTGGGAAAACGTATTTGCTTTCGAGAAGAGAGTCTAAAGGAAATTGTAATCTTAACTACAATAATTCTGCAGCAGCTAGTTAGCTAGACTGGCTCTATCCAAAGTCAACTCAAAAGCCCACTAATTAGATAGTTATTTGTTCCAGTATGTATGCATACATAGAACAAACAAGTCAGACATACAGAATTATACAACACTATATGAAAAAGACAAAGACATGGGTTGCTCTCTACACACCACAGTCTGGATTGCTTGTCATTTTAAGAGGTTGTTAGTTTAGTTCCACAAATGGCAATCGAAAGAAAAGCTCTTGCCAAAAGTGACCTTACTGAACAAATCCAGAATAAAGATGTGTGAAGTGCCGGGAAAGTCAGGGATAAGATGACACAATCTGACAAGTTAGTAATACCTAATACGTTTGCTGGCTAAATTAGATAATGGTGACTATATGGAAAAACAACTTCACATATTGTTAAAACTCGACAGAAATGGCAAAGCTAACCGGCTGCTGGCTGTAGCTTCATTATACTAAGACATGTCCCAAAATGTTAAACTTTGTATTTGATATATAGACTCTAGGCATATCTTACAATAACCACGTCCATGTTGACATTTCTAAACTTGTGTCTTATTTCTCTTCATTGTTGACTTGAAAAATGCATCAATAAAGACTACATATACATTTTCTGTTGACTTCTTATAAAAATATTGGTGGGGAACTTGTTGGACTCTGGGAAAAAAAACATTAATTGACTGTAACCTTTTAACATTATAACAATGTGACCAATTATACAACTCAAAATATGTCACCAAGACTGTACAAATCAAGATAAAGTTCAGGCGCCATAAGCTTGTGCGCCTTTCCAGTTTACTATGTAGAATTAGAATTAGATTTAAGTTAACATATTGCATTGTAGGTTTTCATGATTTAATTGACCACAGCTGCATATGTGCTCCACAAAGGACAACACTACAAACTGTTTACAGCTACAAATACACACAACTGTAAATGTGCAAGTCTCACTTCTGTCTTATTATATGATCTACCTCCACTTCCTCCTGACCTGTAAGATCATTCGATTCTGTGTGAGGCTGTGTGTCCACGGCGTGCTCTGAAGGCCACACCGGAGTAACAACTGAATAGAAATTAAATGTTGGCCGGACGCCAAGGTTTTGGTCTAGTGACCTTGCATGAACTCTAATAAGATTAGTTTGAAATATCGACCACCATTGTTTAACAGGCTTTAACAGGCGATGGCTTTCCCATCACAGTGCAACAATAAGATACTGAAGCTTGATTTAATCAAAGGCGGACGATTACAACTGCAGTCAGTCACAGAGATCTTAAAACGTGGGTAAATGTTTTTTTTATGTGAAGAAAATTGCTTAAAATAGAAAGACAACACACAAAACTCACATTATAAGTTCTCATTATCACGGTTTATTTTGCATTTATTCCATACAATCATATACAAACAGTAAATTGTGTTGATTTTGTGGTCATGCAACAAAAATAAGGTACATCAGTGACATGTTATTGAACATTACAATAATAACAAAGGTCAAAAGGTCAGATTGTGCTGCCTGGTGGACATTAAGGCTGTAAATGTCCTCATAATTGCCAATTGACATACAAATCAAAACGATGAAAAAGAAACCTTCATTTAACGCTTTTAAAGAGCTAAAACTGTCAAATTAGGGCTCGGTTTAAGGTCCACAGTAAAAAGACCAGCCAGTCTAACTGTACTGGATAGAACATCTGTAAGAGCGAGTGGACAAGCCGTTTGATTCTTAAAGATTTTCCTTTAGCGTTAGCCTCGGCCTCTACTTCATCTCCTTAATCCAATGTACATAACGGCACACAGTGACTCACACAATCACACACACACAACATACATTCAAACAGCTCTGCTTTAAAAGATTACAGAGATTACACAGGAATTACACGATCAAAGTCATTGAACCTGCGTCAGCCCCCTTGCATGTGTATACGTACTAGCTTTCAAAGTGAGAGGGTGTGTGTGTGAGTGTGTGTGTGTGTGTGTGTGTGTGTGTGTGTGTGTGTGTGTGTGTGTGTGTGTGTGTGTGTGTGTGTGTGTGTGTGTGTGTGTGTGTGTGTGTGTGTGTGTGTGTGTGCCCTCTCTTTTCTGCAGGTTAATCTACCCTCAGGCTGCACTGCCAATGCGGCGCACTCTGCTGGCCGGGACAAGAACAGCAAAAAGGGGGAAAACTACAAAAGTAAAATAGCATGTTTTGACTTTTTAACAAAAAATGGTCTTTACAGATTGCTAAAAATAATGTAATTTATGTCCAGAGGAGAAGATTGGATCTGGACCACTTAAATAAAGACAGGATGTGATAAAAACTGAAAAGTTGTTTCATTCTTAGCTGATCTTTTCTTGCCCCTTTGCCCAGAAAACAACTGATTTGGTCTTGTTTTCATCACAGTATGAGGTTAAGAAGCACCAACAGCAACACCAAGAGTCAACACATGTCCATTTTTAACACACGTTGAGTTTTGAACCTGAAATAGAGTGAGAAAAAAGACAGCATTCACTAAAGATTGGACAGGAAAGAGCCTGAGCTAAAATGAGTAAAGGAAAAAGAATCTTCACACTGAAATGTCCAAACCAATGAATGATGAAAGCCTTGTGTTGATGTGAGATTGGAGCTTTCAAAATGTGGACAGCCTCTCCTTTTGCCCTGTCCCTGAACCCAGATGCTGTTAGACATGATCATCTGCTTTAATAATATCAATGGCCTTCAAGTAAATAAAGTGTCAAGTTTCCTTCTTTTGCAAAAATTGATTTGATGGTTTCATACCATTTCAATATCTACATATCAGAGCTAGAAGAGTGGTTAGGAAGAGGAAAAGAAAGCAGGGAAAACATAATCATGCTACGGAGGATTCAGTTATCATTATGTTGAAAATGAGTTTTGCCACACAAGATGAATCTCTCATATAATCTTTATTTTTACTTTCTGTTTTCGTTAGGCCTCTAAAATACCTTCCAACTCTTTGGTTGACAGCCAGTAAAGATGTGCAATAAGTGACGATGGGTAGTGAGTAAACATCCCATTGTTTTAAAGTGGTTGCAAGCCCATAACGCCTTTAGAGAATAATCACTCAGCAAAGTATTATATTTAGCAGGTAATAAAGAAGTGATAGATTACAACATGTCCACTCAGGGAACGAATAGCTGAACAAAGTCACTATTGTCCCAAGGCCTGAATTGCAATTCACCTGCAAGTTGTGTCATTAAATGCAGATGTATTAGCAGTACTGTTACGGCGGCCTTTGGTTGCCAACCAATATTCTCCCAACTATCCATTTATGAAAGCATGAAGAGATTCTCCACTGAAAATCACATTGGATACGAACAGTGGCTCAGTCAGTAGGGGCTTGGACTGTGAGCCGTAGGGTCACCGGTTCAAGTCCCCGAACAGACCTAAATATGGATTGTGGACTGCTACTTGGCGAGGTCCCAGTTCACCTCCTGCCCTGCTGTGCTGCCCTTGAGCAAGGCACCGGACAACCCCCTTCCCCCCCACTCCAATTACTCCCCTGGAGTAGTTACTAGACTCCTGGTACTAGGATGGGTTAAAAGCAGAGGCCAAATGTCACTGTGTGTGTCTGTCACTGCATGTGTGACCATTAAAGAGGAGTTTCATCCCTCCCATTCTATCTATCTATTCTATCAACAAGCATCAACCAGGTTTGATCATTTGTATTAAATATTGCAATCTTGACATGGAAACTGGCTGCAGTGAGAATAAAGTCAAAAGGTCAAAAGCCCACTTGACTCTTGACAATGAACTCACCATGTGGCCTGCAGCCATGTGCAATTTAACATTATCCTATCTTTTTAGAATATGTGAAATCCTGCGACACATGTTGAGAAGGTATAACGTTTTTTTCTGCCTGTTGCATCTCATACTGTAGCTGGTGGACAGGAGCACACAGTGAGGAGGAGGAGGAGGAGGAGGAGGAGGAGGAGGAGGAGGAGGAGGAGGAGGAGGAGGAGAAACAGATGATGGAAATCTAAAAGTACATTTTGCTCAATTCCTCCCATCTGTGCATCACAATTAAAGTGGATGGGAAATAGTGAAAAGACTGTTAGATTTCGTGTGATCTCCAGGAACACTTCACAAACTATTGAAAATAGAAGTTAATGAACATCGATCGACGCGCAAAACACACACACACGGCTTACTGATCCAACAGCTGCTGAAGTTAAGTTTAGAGATCAATTTGACAGCATCAGTCATGGCCGAGTGATGGCTTTAATCGTCCTTTTAAAATACTGTTAACCATAGAAGAGCGTTAATTGGCTGTTTGAATAAAGAAGAAACCCCTCAACTGACCCCTTTATAACCGTCCACTTTTCTATAGGCTTTATTATAAATTAAGTTTTGAAGGATATGAATAACTCGGAAATGAGACATTTTAAACCATGAAAGAAAACTTGTTTACGCAATAACAGTCCAAACTCTAAATTCGTTAGGCTTTATTGTTTATAATTATGATTGTCATACAAGCCTGAGGATGATTATATTCTCAATATGCTGTTGAGTGGCTGTCCGTTGGCAGCAGATTGGTCTTTTCTTCGGTGTTTTCGCAGCAGCTGACACGTGTCTGCCCTGAGCTGAACTCCTGCATTGACTCAAGGAGTAATTACAACCACTATTAAACACGCTAATTGAAAACACAAACCGGGGAAATGACACTGGTGCTCTTGTTATTCCTGGATATATTTCTTAGTATTGTTTCCTAGAGAGAAGGAGGGTCCTTGAAGCAGCCAAACGTCCTGTGCGTGTGTGGGCGGGGTGAGAGGGGGGGGTGTCACCCTGGGGCGATAATAATTAATATGATGTGTGCACTTGACAGGACGTATATGTATTATACATATGTGTTTAAATCCCTGAATAAAAGGCAACAACATTATGAGAATAAAGTCCAGATCTGTTGTGTTTTGTTATCCGTCTTTTTTTTCTTTCATATATTGCAGCATATATTTACTTTTAAGTAAAAGCGAGTATACACAATATCTTAATGTAGCCTAGAACACTATGTTTATGTCCCTTTAGTGGATTGGTATAATAGAGAACTTAGTATGTATATTTTATAGTGTGCAAATACTCTTTTGAATATATGTATTTTCTGAGAACATTTAAATATTATTTTTAATTGATAATGTTTGTTTTATTTAATTCTAAAGAAAGTATCTATCCATCTATCTATCTATCTATCTATCTATCTATCTATCTATCTATCTATCTATCTATCTATCTATCTATCTATCTATCCATCTATCTATCTATCTATCTATCTATCTATCTATCTATCTATCCATCTATCCATCTATCCATCTATCTATCTATCTATCTATCCATCTATCCATCTATCTATCTATCTATCTATCTATCTATAAAGTATTCCAATTGTTTCTGTATATTATATAGTGTATACTCCAAATGTATGTCTTTTCTGAGAATATGTATTTTTGTTGTTGTTGATGTTGACTTTACTGGTATGTTATTCTATTTATAAGACATTTTGTCATTCTTGTACATTGACTGTCAAAATGCATGCTGTGACAAAACAATTTCCCAACTTGGGATAAATAAAGGATCTCTCTAAAACTATCTCTATTAATGTGCTTCTCCCTGAGTGTCCATCTAGCAGCGACCACCTGTTTCCTCCTCACCTCGCCCTGCATGGGGAGAAATTAATTTGCTGCAGATCTTGAAGGCTTAAACAAGGCGGCGGCGGCAGAGACGCTCGGCCCCTCCCCTCCGCAAACTGACAAGTAAATCCCCACAATTAGCAGATCCATATTAGCATATTAACCTGTGCTTGCTTCCGAGGCGCATCCTTTATGTAGGTCACACACCATTTTCTTAATTGCTTTTGCTGTTGGAGAAACACAAACATCTTCTGGGCCGTTTGTTATGGTTGCTCTTCATTATGCCAGTCGTTATTTAGGCTGGAAAGGTGCAGACCTATACACACACACATACACACACTCAGAGAGAATGCAGGACCGGGTTAACGGACGCTTTATGGCCATATGAGGCCGGTGTCTGACCGGGGCTGATTAAAAACCACAACAGACTCAGAAACAAGGCCAACACATGTGCGCATAGACATGAAGCAGACAGCATGCCTTTCTTCTAACTGCTCTAACTTCAGACTTCAGAGGATTATAATAGTTTATGTGATGCGTGCAAAACGCGAAAAAGAAATAAACATAAACCTCTCTCCTTTATAGATTATTATAACCACTGTAAGCATGGATCTCCACTCAAAGCATTATCACTACAAGTGTCACAATCTGAGAAAATATACTAAAAGAAGCTTTAAAGCCTATAAGAGGATTAATAGACTAAATGACTGCAGGCTATAGTGATCTGATATTAATAAGTTGTAGTCTGCTAATAAACCATTTAAACCAAGCAGGGCTGATCCAACAGATATGGTGACAACCCGCTTAGAAACACATGGGAAATGTGTGTTTTGGTTTTTACATAATGAACTTCTTGTATGAAGTGTAACTGGTGGATTTTTTA
Organism: Gymnodraco acuticeps; assembly: GCF_902827175.1. NCBI lineage: Eukaryota > Metazoa > Chordata > Actinopteri > Perciformes > Bathydraconidae > Gymnodraco > Gymnodraco acuticeps. The sequence goes on along the minus strand of NW_022991739.1, from coordinate 250,017 downwards.
AAGAATAAACCTTGAGCTGCAAGTCCCTTTGTTTGGTATTATAATCAAAAGTGACAACAACTGAGTATAATTCGTTTTTAGAAAAATATTCGTCTAGAAATATAGTGGTAGAGGTGTCACCACATTTCTATATTTAAAGGGAACTGTTGTATTTAATTCTCACATTTCTTTCTCTTAAATTACAATAATACAAGTACATTTAATGCACAAGATAGCCTATCAAATGGCACATGCCCACATGAGCTCAGATCCTAATCTTCTGCCTCTCCATGCTGCTTAACTCTCTCTAGAAATGTGGCACCGCCATGGCCCCCATGTCTCTGCAGGAGCAGCGGTCCATCCAGAAACCTTGGGGCTGATCTAAATTCTCGCCTCTGGGCTGAACTGTGCGGGGTTTCGGGCCTTTTCCCTGCCTCGTCAGGCGGCAGATGGACTGTCTCCTGTCCGGAGATCAGTGCGCATCTGGTGCTCCGCTCCAAGCCCTCGGTAAACGCGGGGCCACTCGTCGGCATTAAGCCCTATTAGGACCGTCTACCGTGCAACTGGTGCCTCTGGTTAGTGGCGAGCGACGGTGGCCTGCAAACATATATTTATTTGTCTCGGGCAACACCACCAAAACCTCCTGACATAAATAACTAAATGGGGCTCATGCGCGCAGTGATCTGTTAGGACACCAGGCAATGGAGTGTGCACAGTTTGGGGCAAAGCCACTGAATAACTTTTTTAATATTTAAAAAAATACATTTTGATGCAAGGTTCACATTTTAATGCATGCTTGTTCTTTTCTGTCTCTCTCTGAAACCTGCAGAATATATTCTCAGGTTCAGTCTTTTGATCCAATCTACAGTATGATGAGGAGAGAAAACACGTTAAGCTATTCCCACAAAATATATCAGATTTCCATGAAAACCCCTCCTGATGTCCTCTTAGATTAAGTTCCTCCCCAAGACAAGAAATGTGAGTCCAAAATAAGACAAAAAATACAAAACCCTGTTCACATGACCACATTAAGAACCACTTAAGGTGCTTTAATTGACTCCAAAGCTCTTTCTTGCTCTCTCCATCTCTTTTTGCCCGGTGGCCTTCCCATTCATCCTTCCCTCCTCCCTCTCTCCCCCCTCCCTCCACCCTCCTTCTCTCTCTTTCGTTTTTTAATACCTGGCGCGCGACAACCGGCCTTCACCGGTCTCGTCGTGCAGAGGTTTCACGTCGAGCCCCGAGGCAAAACAATCGGTACCGGTTAATTAAAAATATAAAAGGCCTTGAGAACTTTTTAAAGGGGGCTATTAAGGCACCGTTTGTGTTTGTTGTGGACCTTTTTTCACTAAAGACTAAACAGTCTTGATCAAGAAGAAAAAAGGAGATCTTGTGGAATATTTAAACTTGTTTTTTGGGGGGGAGGGGGGGTGTATTAGCTCTGTGACCAATTACAGTTGGAGATATGGCACCATATAAGGAAAAATCAATAATAAAACGAGCAAAAACATATATGTTCTATTCAATTCTCTTTTTTTTAAAAAACCATCTATACTATCTCTACTCATTATTATTATAGCGTATATTTGTTGTTGTTGTGATTATTAATCTTATTATTGTAAGCAATTAGGCCAGAGAGATGCTGTAACAGATGGGAGGGGAAATAGTTAATTAAAGTGCAGAGTCAATCCGGCGTCCCGGCGTCTGCAGCCTGCACTTTAATAATATCAAGGAGTCGCTTTGGTTACAGTTACAGCTGAGCAGGAAAAAAGCATCCAAAACAAGACTGATTAGGGCTTATCTCTCTCTCTGGTTTGTTTTGAATGGCAGGAAATCTGTCAGACTCTCCTCTCTCTCCTCCTTCAGCCACCCCCCCCCCCCCCCTCTCCTTTATTTCCCTTTGCTTCTCTTCAGGCTGTGGCCACAAGCTTTGGGCTTCTCCTGCTTTTTACGTGTTGTATCCCTGTTGCTTCCCGGGTGGCCTAAGGGCAAGGCAGCAATCGGCTGTGTATTCATTCTGATGATTTAGGCGATATACTCGCGGTGCATGTGGTTTCTGTGCACCTGTTACTGTTTGATGCTTTGTTATTGTCCTTAAAAACGTCAGAAAATAATTTAAGGTAAAGAAGTGTGTTATTTAAATGTTATTTCGAATAAATATTAACAAAAATGAAATCCTCTATTATTGTCCTATACAACAATGGCTCCGTTAAACTGGGAAATATAACAATAATGATATTGATAATATTAATAATTATAATAAACAACACTCGTCCATTTTTCCATTTAAACCTCGCACGTTTCTTTCAGTCACACATACACATAACATGCTGATTTGAAAATAAATAAAAAGGTCTCTTTTCACAAAGGCAACACTCATAGTAACCCCCTCCCCCCATGAAAAAAATAAAAATAAATAGTCTATATATATTCAAAGCAAGAGTAACAAATAACTAAAACGAAAAAAAAAGCAGCGTTGATTAATATTTGAGCACATTTGCACATAAAATACATCTAAGTCATAATACACTGTATATAAAGGTTTTTAACTGAAGCCCTTTTGATTAATAAACTCAATATAGAATGCTATCTTATTAATAGATCCGTTGTGGTAACATCGAATAAATCCCTACTGGAAATGTGAAGCATACATTTGTAAATATTTCATTATGGAATAAAACCATTGAATAAAAAATGACATAAAACAGTACAAATTCAAATGAATCTAAGGCATGCAGAAAGCATCGAAAACAAACCGTTTCTAAAGAAAATGCCCCATCGAAGATAAATAAATCCATCTCAAGATTGTTCTGAAAACAAACGAAAATGCCGTTTTATCCTGTTGCTATTTGTCAAAAATAACGCTATAATATTTCAAAGCAAACTTACATTTCCGTTGAAAATCCGTAAACATTTTTTTGTAAAATCAACATAGCCGATGTGAATAAAACAAAAAACAATAACACGTCGAAAGCGAGTCTTGTGGAAAAAACAAATGGGTCAAAAAGGGAAAATGTCCACAAAAAGCGTTTAGAAAATGTTGAAAGAAGCACTCGGTTCCTTATTAAAGCGAAGATACAATATTTATTCCTTGTCTCCTGGGATGCTCCGCTCCGTCTATTGTCCTCCCATTCCTCAGTGCTGATGCTTAATTTTCAAAACTTCTATATTACCAAGGGACCTACGACATCAGCCGAGAAATACCCTGCAAGTACAAAATCCGTGAGCCAGCCCCGTCCGTGCAGAGGGGAGACGCTCCTGCTTTCTGCCGATACCGAGAGCAGGCGAGGGGGACTTTTCCATTTCTCTTGCTTCTTGAGGATTTTAACGCGTTTTTTATTATTACCATTCGACCGGACCAGAGAGCGGAGAAAAAAAAAACGGGGCTACTTTGGAGAAAAAACACAATGTCAGCGACCTTCCCCGGACTTGTCCACGACGCAGAGGTAGGCTAATAATTGAATTACTTATAACTGAAATTATAGCAGGTGTGTGGAAGAATACATATTGTTTGGTTTAGAATTACGCACGCATTAGGATATCCTCGCTTACTTGAATTACTGGATAAAATAATTAAATGCATGGGAGAAATTAGTCGTTCATCTCAGTGCAGCAACCGGTAAAAACGGGACTTTTTATTATGTGTGTGGAAGCAGATAACAGTGTGATTAGAACATTTTAGGGCGGTTCACTCTGCTTACCTCCCATCCACAATGAGCGAGAGAGCAGGGACAGTACATTTGCCAGCAGCTCGGTAATAATAATAATATATAACAGCACGCCTTTTAAAACGCTGCAAGGAGAGTGACAGGCATGCCAAAGGGAGAGGGGAAAAATACCGATGGCTCCTGTTGCCGTGTTCCCCTCCCGGGCGTGTGGAAATGACATCTCCTTCAGGTGGTTTAAAGTGGAGAAAAAAAAAACGCTTTGAGTGTGTGAGTTGTGTTTTTGCGTGTGTTTTGGGAGGCAGCGAGAGGAGACACCACGGCTGATGCTAAATGACACGCGGCTCATATATCTCCCCGTCTCTTTATTATCTTGTAGATACGTCACGACGGATCAAACAGCTACCGACTCATGCAGCTCGGGTGCCTGGAGTCCGTGGCCAACTCCTCGGTCGCCTACTCCTCCTCCTCCCCGCTCACCTACCCGGCGCCCGCGGGCACGGAGTTCGCCTCGCCCTACTTCTCCGCGAACCACCAGTACACGCCCCTGCACCACCAGTCCTTCCACTATGAGTTCCAGCACTCCCACCCGGCCGTGGCCCCGGAGGCCTACGGGCTCAACCCGCTGCACTCGGGCCAGTACTACCAGCAGATCCACCACGGAGAGCCCGCGGACTTCATCAACCTGCACAATGCTCGCTCGGCCCTCAAGTCCTCGTGCCTGGACGAGCAGCAGCGGCGCGAGCTCGGCTGTCTCGACGCGTATCGGCGCCACGACCTATCGCTGATGACGTCACACGGCTCCCAGGCCTACGGCGTCGGTATGCACCACGCGGACCAGAGGCTGCTGCCCGCCGGCGGCCTGGGGCTCTCATCGTCCGGGTCAGAAGATATGCAGGTAACACTCTGTCCGATAATACACACACACACACACCACCTCCAGGCCTCACATCCAATGACGGTCCTAGACACGTTTTACTGCCGGGGGAAATATTGAATGAGAGGACAAGGGAGACAAAGACAGTGTTCAAGATTTAAACTCAGTTCATAAAGTCATAGCACACAACAAATATAAAATAGCATTATTGGTGTCAGGGGCATAGTTGCAATTGTAGTTACTTGATTTACTTTACCATCAACCTAAATGCAGTTTAGGGTAAGACATAGCCTATTGTTGCAGCCAAATATTGTATTTCTTAATATTTGTTAGTGTTAGTGACAGGAGTACTCACAGTAACTTAGTTTCAATGTATTTAATTACACCCCATTCCTGTTATATTTGGCCCAAGTTAGAGTATAGCTGCAAAACTTCCCAAATTGCATTATCATATGTATTATTTTTGAGGGGGGCCACAGGGGGGCCCAAGCTCAGTGTTACAGTTGTTAGAACCGCCCATGCTCATATCAACACCTCATTGTACACACTCTTACCATTGCATTTCACTGGTTTATTAACACTACTCCATGAGATATGATAAAATACAAACCCTTACAAGACCCAGTATCCCTGCCCCACTGGCCTACTATTGAACCCCCCTCTTCCCCCCCAGCAAACAGCAATTCCCAAATATTGAACAGAAAGACAGTGCCAGATGTCTGTCTGTCTGCCTGTCTGCTTCTCCTGTCTGCTGTCTATGACACTGACCAAGCGGCATTACACTTAGCCTGCAGTTTTTTACCCACTCTGTCCTACTTTGGAGTAAATAATGTTGGATCTTGAGATGATTTTGTTGCCAAACCAAACGTGACTGTACAACAGGCTGAGTAAATGTCAAGTGCACCCGGCGCAGCGCCTCTGAAAGGACGGCCTGTTTTCTAAAGGTTAATTGACTGGCAGTCTATACAATCCCATTGTGAAATCCACCCTTTATTTTGCCCTGAAACACACGGGACCCATATTTTACATAATTCTTTTCGATGTAAAGAAATGGTGGAGATGAATCGCACGGCTCTTGTGTGTGTGTGCTTATGTGTGAGTGTGTGTGTCCGGCTGTCTGCTGAGGCAGAGAAAAGCCGCTGGTTGCTCTATTCTCCGGTAAAGGGCGGATTAACGGATCGGGGTTCAGAGCACAATGCCCTGCTGCAGCACCATAAAGCACCGTAGTTTATCCAATTACCGACTTAACGTCAATCAACTTTGTTGCTTATGCAGCGACATCTGAGCTGCTTAAAACACGTCTCTAGTTAAACACACTTTAACACAGCGACACATCATTTCCGTCACGTTTACTGTTTACCAACTCCAGATCAGCTCGATACAGAGTCGCTGTTATCGAAATGTGTAGACGTCATTTACGCTACGTTTTTTACACTATTTTTATATAGCCTAGTATAAATAATAACAGCAATTATATTTTAAAGGCGATAAAAATACGTTTTTATTATTTTAACAATAATTCAGTTTTCTTTAATTTAGTTTACTTTATTTAAAGGAAGTGGAAGGATTACATTTAAACAAATTAAATTGTCCTTAAATAGTGCGGCAATTTATGAGAATTACAATTTGTTATTTGTTAATCACTATTTCTCATGCACTTTTTAAATACGGTTTCTACGTTAGATTAAATAATGTAAATTCCGTGATAAAAAAACACAACATGTCATTCGTTTTTTTCTGTAATTTTCCAAACATTATTCAGCTTCATGTATTTATTTATTTTTATTTAAAGGGTGTGGTAGTGTAGACTGTGGATGATTACATTAAAATAACGTGAACTGTTCTTAAATATGATTGCAAGGTATAAGAAATACAATTGTGCCTGCATGATTTTATTTATCATTAGTATATGTTATCACAATTTCTCATGTACTTTTTTAATATGTGAAATTCAATAATGGTAATTCCGCGATAAAAAAAATGTAATTTATCTACTGTAAATATATGTTTTGTTAAATCAGGCAACCGTTTAAAGTTAATAGTAGTGATACAAAGTAAGTTATTTTATGTTAATTTCAAGGCTCTCACTTGATCATTGTTAACGCAAATACCATATGTATCTCATAAGCTGCATGGCACTTGAAAAGAGCCCAGGTTTGACCCTTTTATTGAGAAAAAGAAAGAGCCGGTTCGTGAACCTGAGCTCGCGCGAGGCGGATGTCTGAACGGAACAGATGCGGCCATGGTCTCGTGCAGCTCGGTCGCATGTTTGAGCGTTAAAGAGATTTTCATGCTGAACAAAAGCAGCTGCCACACCTTTCTCCCGTCACTAAGCTAATTCATGCAAGACCTCTGCGTTTTGTATATTGATTTTATAATCACTTTAGCTTCGGAATAGAAGAAAAGGGAACAGGAGCTGGTTAAGAAAGAACTACAACAAGCTCCCTTTTCTCACTTTTATTTTAATCAGGCTTTCTGCGTGGGCCAGGCCTCGAGGCTCGCACGAGGGATTAAGTGTTTTCTGAATAAAAAGCGCGTGTTCTTCTTTCTTGATGACATTGTTGATAGCACGCGAGTCTGATCTGGACCAAAATTGCGACTGTAACAGGTTTCCATACATTCAGGGAAACCTGTTTACTACTTTGGGAATAAATAAAGGGTTGAGACATGTTGTATGGAGTGAGGAGAAATGACAAGAGATAATGGATTTTAACTGGTCAAATAAGGACACATTACAGTATATTTGTAGAGCCATATTGAATATTGTCTTTCCGTTTATGAATGGGGAAAATGTAGTGATTTAATGTGACATTTCCCTTTCTCCTATAAGCCTTAATACAGCTTCTTGTGTGTGTATCGTTTTTGTTGCTTGTTACATGCAGGGCATATATGGAAACCTGTTTACTACTGAGTACATCCTATATATTGTGGAGTTATAGTGAAGAGAAATGACAAGCAATAATAGTTTTTAACCGTTGAAACAAGCACAATTCATATTTGTATATTGAATACTTTACATATGAGGGAAATGCAGGGACTTCATGAGATTTATTTCCCTTCCTATTGGCAGCTTGTTGTGTGTTAGTGTTATAGTGTTGTGTGTGTGTGTCTTGGTGTGTGCTATATAGTGATCCCCAACAGGTTGGTGGCTGAAACCAAACTCTATAGACACTAAAGCTCATTCTCAGTCTGGACGAGGTGTGCTGTCCTCGCTTTTAGCCTGAAGCCTTTCAAATTAAGCTCGTTTCGGTGAGCCGTGAGCTGCATCCTTTATCTTACTGTGCCCTCAATTTTACTCAAAGCCTTAAGTGACGTTCACTTTCTAACAAAAAGGCTTTCACCACTGACTATTGCTCAAAGGGCCAATGTTTTTTTAGCGGATGTAATGTAAAATGTGCTTTTATAACCAAACTTAATCTAAATGGGTTAGTGTTTCACAACCTGTGGTTCGGGCAGCCCTAAAGGGGTCGAATCATATTGTGCTACACAAAAATGCTTGTTTTGTATATTCACAATGTGTTCTTATGAATTACTGACTCTAATACATTGATGCATGCTTAAATTATCACAATGGGATGGGTAAATAATGAACGTACTGTTTAAATGGAGACAAGCCAATGATAAGGAACCACTGACAGGACACATAATACTGAATAATTATTAAACTATCCTATTTAGCTGCTGATGTCAAGAAATGTATGTTTAAATTATAGTGTTCTTTGTTCTGTCATTGCAATTATCAATAGCCTTATTTCATAGGTCTGAATTAGGTTTCTGTTAGAGGAAACATTTTGATGGTGAATTGATTATCAGAAAGAATCACATCTCGCAAGAAAAACGAAAGAAACCCCATTAATTCAAGGTGTTTCTGAAGCAGCTGGGTACCCTGTGCTCCAGCGGTGTGAAACACATCTGGGTGAAGTGATTTCACCTGCCTGGGCTTGTGCTAATGAGTGCGTGTCTCCGCAGGGCTCCGTGGAAGCGCAGTGTGGGCTCGTGCTGAACGGCCGAGGGGGCGTCATCCAGAGAGGTAAGGGCTTATTCTCTCTCTATTGTTGTACCTGAGGACCGTGAACACAACACGACAGCGAGCAGACAGACAAACAAGCGGAACTGCTCCTCTCTCTTGTCTGCTGTCAACATGTTAGAGGAGCGGCTCCATTTAAACACCAACACACTGAACACGCTGCTTCACATTTCCACTATGAAATGGACTGTCACTCAACTGGGATTTTATCAGTCACTTGAAACGTCATCGAGTTTTATATCCAGGAAATTAAAATGTCAACAAAGTCATGATTTAATATGATTTTATAGTGTACTTACTATTATTTGCATTATTCTAACAGACACTTCCAGTGGTGTAAATTATTTACTCAAGTACTGTACTTATAGGTAATGTTGAGGTACTTTGTGATCAATTCAGAGGTAAATGTACCTTTACTCCACTACATTTATTTAATACCTTTAGTTACTTTACAGATATAGATAAATTATGTGAAATATAATCAACACTTAAATCAGACTGTAGTACACCTGGAGTAAATTCACAGGCTACCCTGAAATGGACCACTCTGCATAATGGTACTTTTAATATACTTGAATGCCAATACTTTTGTACTTTTACTTGAGTAACATTTTGAATGGACTTTGAATTGTAACAGAATATTACACTCTGGTACTTATACTTTAACTTAAAGATCTGAGCACTTTTCCCAGCTCTCTCTTTCACTCTAAATGTTATTACGTTTTTTCCAGGTAAATTAAATTGTGCACAAAAAACAAAAATAGTATGATTTTATAATGCACACCTAGTTCTCACCAGATGTGCATTTGACATATTATATCATTACTGCACGATAACAGACACTTCCTGTTTGAAGTCAAACCTGTAGGCTATTAACAGAGCACTGACGGTTGGTCTTTTATTAAAACACACTGTTTCTGTAATGCATGCTTATTTCGGATCATAAATTCACCATGATCCCCAAACATTGCAGCTCATGACCTCTCCCCTAATAGCAAAAATGGGAAAACATGGATACTAGTAATAACCGTGTTATGTTTGCTACAAGTTCTATTTTTAATCGTTTTAAAAACACAATGAAAATAATATCTAAAAGGCTATGAGGCTTCATTAAACAAACTAAAGGGTCTACAAATTAAATGATAGGTCAATAATGTATTTTGTAAATGATTGCACATAATGTTCATTTAGCTTCGGGCAAATATTATTATTTTTTCCTTATGTATTTATCTGTGGGTTGTAATGTAGACCAGATAACATGAATAATTGTTAATCTTAAATGCTGTAATTGTTATTTCTTGTTTAGGCTAACTGTTAAACCAGATACAGTACAATAAAGCCTTTTAAGAGATGGATGGACTCAGACATCAGGCCAGCCTATTTCCTCACTAGTCTGGGTTTACCATTCCATCTTTTAGCTCCATCAAAGCCATAGATATTTTAAACTATGTGTGTTTTTTTTCCTCACAGAGAGGAAGGCTGTGTTTCGGGTTTAATTTTTCATCAGCTCATTCTAGGTGTTGGGGCTTTTCTCTCGGATTGACGCGGGAATCCCTTCGCTATCACTTTCGGTTAATGGTGCGCCGTATTTGGCCCTGAGCTCAGCCGCTGCAACCATCACAACCAATAATCTTTGCTTTACCTCGCGCTCCCGTATCGATAGCTTCTCTCGCCTCGGGCGCACGCTTTGATATGCTAATGCCGCGCGGGGCCCCGGATTCAGCCGAGATCATATTAATGTTGTTCTTTCTGACTGCGGCTTTGGCGGCATGAATATTCACATAACCTTTTTCAAAAGAAAATCACTCAAGAAACGCGGATCCTACTTAGGAGGAGTCGTCTGTGTTTTTAATCATCCCCCCTCTATCCCCTTTTCCAGTTCAGCTTTATAACAGCATGCTCAAACAGAGGTGGGAGAAGGAGATCTTGTATTTAAGTATACTCTGTTGCAAGCAAAAGTAGGCTACTGCATTCAAAATGCTACTTAAAGTATAACAGTAATATAGTGCAAAAAGTAAAATGACTCATTATGCAGATTGGCACATTTCAGACTAATACATAGCCTTTGATAATAAGTATTGATCATTAAAGGTGCAGCTAGTTGTAATGACTTTGAGTACTGCAGGGTAGCTTGTGAATTTACTCCATGACTAAAGTCTGATTTAAGTGTTGATTATATTTCACATCATTAATCCAATTGTGCAAAGTAACTAAATATTACAGAAATGTTAACCTCTGAATTGTAGTGGGAAATAAAAAGTAGCAAAACATTGAAATACTCAAATAAAGAACAGTTCTCTCAAAATTGAGAGAACTACTTAAGTAGGCTACTTGAGTAAATGTAGGCTACCTATTTACTTTACACCACTTCTCTTAGATCAAGCAGATCTGTCAGGCGCGCCCCCGTCACCACCTCCCGTGCATGTGCATCTTCTATTCTGTTAAAGACATTGGTGGGCTTTTAATTGGAGCTATAAACATTGTTGTTAGAATATGAGGAGAATGACATTTGGCCCGTGTCTCTTTTTCTTTAATTTTCGTGGCAAACTCGTAAAAGGCGCTTGATTCCGCGTGTGATCCCGCCCGCCGCTCGCGCCGCAGCCCGAGGCTACTCTCCGTTTAAATACCGTTATCGCCTCTGGGCCCGCGCGCTCCACTGACTGCACTATACCGGCAATAGCTCTTTTCGATTGCCCTTGGCAACATGAAATACAAACTACTTTGAATCAAAACATTTTTAGGGGAATTAATATGATGTGAACACACGGCTTTCAGAGGCGCGCGCCCCTGTCAGAGCGCGTGAGTCTGACAGACAGGTCTGCAGGGTTTGTGTCACACACAGACGAGCCGGACTTCGCACACATACATGCACACATATGAGTTAACCAAAGTATCAATGGATTCCCCTCGACCTGCAATCTAACGCATGCCATAGTGAACAAAACTCCCTTACTGCCTTGCACAAAGTGCTGGAGTACAATAGTTGCCACACAACAGAGAGGTTCAGGAATGAGTCCTAAAACCCGGAAATTAGTTTGCATTTAACCACTTCCGGGTCTCGATTCAAAAGTTTAAAATAGACATAAAATAGGCCAGTAAATACGAATTTCTCAAGCTTATCCGTCATAAAAATGGCAGCTCACAAGTAACTAAATTAACAAACGTCCTCACGTCAAACATTAGCTGCCCTTTAGCTTAACGGTGGTGACATGAAGTCATGTGACCTTAATGCAGGTTGTTTATAGCCCAACGTTAGCTTTTAACTTCTAGCGATTGGATTTAGGCCTATGCTTGAAAAATGATAACATCTGAGTGAATATGTGGAGATGATCTTGCTGAACAAAAGGTGCCGTGATCATGCCTAATATCCTATGTTCTGAAATATTCCGAAATACAATGGAAAAATCCTATTGTATTTTGTTGAGGGAACCCTTGCAATTCTAACTTCCGTGTCGGGTCTACACAAATACGTCATCACTCCTCCACTTCTGCACAAGAGGTGCTTAACAGAAAGGTGGACGTCGCTGTCCGTGGTGCTGAACCTGGCTGACATGTTTCTGTCTGACTGCCTTCCTGCGGCCAGAGAAACTGGCGCATTTCTGCTGAACCTAAATAATAGATTCACAGAGCAAAGAATATAGGTTACACTTGCTCATATACAAGGCTTACTCGGTGGCCAAATTGTCCACATTGCCTGGAAAGATTGGGTGTGCAGCCAATCTTCGCCTGCAGCGTTGTTCTTTCGGCCTAAATGGCTTCCCTTTCTTCATTCCATCATATCCAGCACGGCCTAATAACAAAGCGACACACCCTGCTGTTAGATTTGATAATGAGGCAGATGAATAATAGAATATAGCCTACAGTACATCAGACAGAAACCTTGCGTTTCAGCTGCTTGGGACATTAGTTCAAGTGAAAGTTTAATAATAATAGGCAGAGCAGTCGATTTATTCCAGAAGGATGCAGCTACACTGATTCAGGTGTAATTAATAATGTGAGAGCCTTCACCATCACAACACCAATCGTTCATTTAGAAGCCTCAAGAACACAAGCCGGTGGTTTGTGATTGAAGGGAGGCTTTTATTGAAGATTACAGCAGGCTTTTCTTACATACAGACTAATATTGAGCTGACACAGAAATATACATATTATATTGTAATAAATGTAATATTTAACAAGTGAAAAGGAGAAAAACACATTGATCTCACCACTGGTGTTTGAAGATACTAGACTTGTATGGATCAAATGTGCCTTTACTATCAAATTGGGTTACATTCAGATTTGAATAATATATATGTTGCCTTTAAAGGCTGTGAACAAGCCACGTGTCCAGCAAAAAAAGGTGTTTCTTCAAATATTTGGTCAGTTTTCAGATAAACTTAAGGATTCAGGGTTTTCAAATGGGTTAAAAGACTTTACCTGCTTCTTAAAATACATAGACCATTTTAAAATCAGTTGGATTATCTGTGAAATATATTTCTACAAAGCTCAAAAGAGGGTTGTTTTTCTTAGCTCTTGAAAAGGAGACATTTTGGAGATGCATGGTTTTCATGTGCAAAGATCAAATAGGTCGCGTCCTTAATTTGGGTTTTGGGTTTGGAGGCAGGTTTTTGAGGCAGTGTAAACACAAATGTGGATTAACATACTGCCTGTGACAAAAGAAAGGCTGTTAATATAAAAATATCTTTGTTTGATTAATCATTTTAATGTTATAAGACACCGGGAAAGTAACTGTGAATATCCTCCAATAGCTGCTTTTTTACAAATAAGGGAGATCTGATACAAAGTTTGTACGAATCCAAAGTCCTCAGGGTTGAGGATACATTCATACTTTTATGCATTAGACTAAAATGCACATGTATTTTCTATGAGTGGAGGCTTTCCAAGGTCTACATTGATTTTGAGGGGTTGTATTCAGCACAGACCTGGAAGCAGCTATGCTCAAAATAAGAGAAAAATGCTCTTGCAGCAACCTCTCATCACTGCAGAATTTATTACAGAATGAAGTATCCCTCAATGAGGTCCCATCATATTTGCACTGCTTCTGGCTTTGCACTCATTTGCTTGTTGCTCTTTCAGGGAGTAAACATCTATTATTATTATTGTTAAAATGATCTGCACTTGAGAATATCCTCCTTGCATGTTCACACTTTACGGATCCATATCTAATTAAATGTTGTAATCCTTATCTGCTGTTGATGGATGTGTGTGTAGTATTGACACACATGGAGGCACTTGAGTTTGATCAGAATACCTGGATTTTTGCAATGTTTTAATAGACTTTAAAATCAGTATTACTGAAAATATCATAGTGTCATTGGCATAATGGAACTTTTGCAAAATAGCACTTATGTTTCTCGTGTTTTAATCTGTGCGATGTTAAAACAAACTATTATTAAAAATGAAAAGTAAAATGTGGTCATAAGGTGGGTTAGCATTCCTGTTCATGATGTTTTGACCCATCATTGGTAACTGTAGTACAGGATAGGTGCAACGCACAATTTCACCAATGATTTATAAAAAGCTTTTATCAACCTCGAGCAAGTGAAGGGTTTTACATCTGCTGGATCGCTTCACAGCTTTTCTTTGTTTAATGTTTCCACTGTTGAGTGGTGCTGCAATGCTTCATGTTTGTTTGTCTGTTGACACTCAGCCTCATTAGAGAAATGCGTCTGCCAACCATGTGTTCACTCTTATAGCAGGGGAAACACAATGTAATATAGTGGCTGTTAGTTAAAATAACACACAGCCAGTTATTTTTGCAACGATTCCTGTCAGCTTTTACAAAAGCAACACCGAAGTGATTATTCACTGTTCCATGAAAAACTTCCTGATCGTTGAAAACCCAATTTTAGTATAAAAAAAACAACATGATAGGGATAAACGGGGCTGTTTGTCTTAGTTCAAGAAAAGTGGACAACATAGTTTGTGTAAAAGGAAATGTGTGCTGTGTGACAATGCAACCTTATCAAGTGACTCAACTGACAACTATTTACATTTCTGCTTTCTTAAACTATTCCTTTTCCTCCATGTCTAACATTGCTATGTGTTGTGTTTGTGTGCAGGGGGAACGTGTGTGGTGAACCCTACAGATCTGTTCTGCTCGGTGCCGGGCCGCCTGTCCCTTCTCAGCTCCACCTCCAAGTACAAAGTCACCATCGCCGAGGTGAAGAGAAGACTGTCCCCTCCAGAGTGCCTGAACGCCTCCCTACTGGGCGGCATACTGCGCAGGTCAGTACACACACACACACACACACACACACACACACACACACACACACACACACACACACACACACACACACACACACACACACACACACACACACACACATTTAAACTACAATGATTAATGACATTGTACATTGATTGTGAACATGGAGCTCCATAGAACCATTGCATTGTGATTGTAGAGACCCTTACTCAGTTGTTCACAGCTTTGGGGATTTCAAAATGTACTTTGAGTCCTAAAGTCTTTCTTTAGAACTACACTGATCCCTATTTGAGACACACATCCTCAAGAACATCGCATCCATCTTGTTCAGCCACAGGGTTGTATAGGAACTACATTGATTAGAGAGAGGACCGATATTTGAACTTGAAGCTATTTTAGTAATTTTAAGAGAAAGTACTTATTGCACCCTACTGCAGACCATTTCATACAAGTTGTTAATGCATATAGTTGCTCCCAATAAATCCACTGATCCCTGGTCCACAATTTGATAGTATTTTCCAAAAAATATTGAAGCCATGTAAGACAAAAAAACTTGTGTTATTTTGCAGCTGCAGGTTATGAACGAGTACAAATGTGAACATGTACAAGTGAAATGGTCGATAAACATCAACACTAAAAGAATAAATCAGAAATTAAAAGCCAAATTCATGACAAATGTAGATTCATCACAGGGCTGTTCATATGGATTCTACGAGATCATTGAAACTATTATTGTTATTTGGTCCCCCTGTATGTCCTGTAACAAAATGTCACTGAAGAGTATGTGACACAAAGGGGGATTTTAAAAGTGAAAACCGTTTTTTAAAGCGTAAATCTGGCGGGGGGGGGGGCATTGGAAAGCACTGCCTGAGTCTTTGGAGCCCTCAGATGAAACAGAGGATATACTGCAGCGCACACAAAGACTTATTGTGGGCGAGCGAGGGGCCGGGCTGCACGCGCCGCCATGCCCAGGGAGAGAGGGGGGAGAGAGGGAGGCGAGACCAGGCCAAAGCATGCCAGGATCAGAGGAACCAGAGGAAAGCAAGAGTTGCCAGCGCTGTATTATTGATGAGGCGGAGAGAAAGGGAAGGGGGGAAGAGGAGAGAGAGTATGGCTGCTTTACTACAAGATGAGGCCTGAACAGACATGTGCAAAGAGAGGGGTTGATCTGGATCGATCGTGTCTATCAGAAAATTACAATCAACGTTCATGAGTTTGAAGTGTGCAGGTTTCTCTCTTGATTGGTCACAGATTGATAGAAAAACCTCAGTCATTTCAATCAAAACATCCCAGAAGGATCTTTGAGGCGTGTTATCGGACAGAAAGTAACCACATATGGATTTAATACCTCACTTAAAAAAGATAAAGAAATGACAGGGACTATTATTGGGTATAGAGAGACTCAAATGCTCAAACAGTGACGCAGGAAACTCAGGGGGACATGCCATCATATCCGTGTGTAAAAAAAGCATAATTCATATATAACGAGTTGACATGTTTTAATTTCACACGCTTTGATTTTAATTTCATAGCTTTGTCAAATCAAAGCAAATCTATCTTCTTCTAAGACTTAATTAAACACATATTGTTCTGTAGGATAATGGGGACCGACGGTTTGTTCGTGGTTTCATTACCTGCTGATCGTATCTGTGTCTTATATGTCATGTCATGAAATCAGGATGAGAACAGGACTATTTATCCTAGGGGGAAATTGGTTTTATGACAGTTGCCTCAATAAAAACAAAATGGAGATTATTATTAACCAGGTCATGCTAAAAACGTCCAGCACTATATAATACTAAGTGATTGGAGCATTGCAGTGTTATGTAGCCTAAGCATTGTCCTTATTGCACCGTTTGAAAGGGTTTAAGCTGATGTTGTAGTCCCGGTGTTTTCATTTTGTCCACAGAGCGAAGTCTAAGAATGGAGGCCGGTGTCTTCGTGAGAAATTAGACCGTTTGGGCCTCAACCTGCCGGCCGGACGGAGGAAAGCTGCCAACGTCACACTGCTCACATCCCTGGTGGAAGGTAAGGGATTTGTGCCTAAAATACTTTCCAATAACGTCTATATCTTATTCACAGCTTCAGATATGTTCCAGGTTTTCATATTCAATCCTTTCAGCCCTTGTTTAATCAGTCTTTCTCCCGGTTTTGTGCTCAGGTGAGGCGCTCCACCTGGCGAGGGACTTCGGCTACACCTGCGAGACAGAGTTTCCCAGCAAGGCGGTGGGGGAACATTTGGCAAGGCAGCACAGCGAGCCGAAAGAAACCAGCGCACGCAAGAAGATGGTCCTGGCTACAAAGTAAAAACACACATATTCATGAAAACATGAATGACGTAGCTAAGACACACTGAAATAGTTTGCTTTTGTTACTTTTGGTCAAGAAAAAGTACGTTTAATTCT
Organism: Gymnodraco acuticeps; assembly: GCF_902827175.1. Lineage (NCBI taxonomy): Eukaryota > Metazoa > Chordata > Actinopteri > Perciformes > Bathydraconidae > Gymnodraco > Gymnodraco acuticeps. The sequence goes on along the minus strand of NW_022991739.1, from coordinate 232,853 downwards.
GAACTCTCCTGATGACGATGTTTTTATCGGTTTAAAAAGTCAAAAGTTGAAGATTTAACTTTCCGTTTGTCTACAAGTCTATAGTTGTTGTAGTCATCCTACTACTAACCGTCTACGTTGAGGGAAACCTTTGATAAAAAGTGCTCCGACCAACATTAATATCGACTTTAAGAGAGGCAGACAAAAGAAAGAACATGTAATAAACTCTACTGTGCATTTCAAGACAATGTAATGCAACATCTTGCCATCAGGCTTTTGTTTGTTAAGGAAATCTAACAAGAACGGTTGCCTGTGGCTACTGGAAGTGCTGAAGGGAAACAGCTCCCACTCTGTACCAGCTAAAGTCCTCCCATCGAGGATTTATAGACTGAACAAAATACAAAAAGACAGACCAAGAAATCAAACTTTTGCAGAATGTTTTGTATCATGTTGTGTATCAAATGTTTTCCTTGTTTTTGGATCAGCATGGAACCTTTCTAGCTCCTGCCTGTAGTGTTTCCAGGGAGGAATTACACATTGTGTTGATCCTAAATGAAGCAGGAACAAGTTGTTGTGTTGGGGACAGATGGTAACCCCTCCATCCCTCCTTCCCTCCTTCCCTCCCTCCTTCCTTCCATCAGGCAAATCTGTAAGGAGTTCCAGGACTTATTGAGCCAGGACCGCTCTCCTCTGGGCTCGTCCAGACCGACAACCATCCTTGAATTGGACATCCAGAGACACCTCACACACTTCAGGTAACACACAAGCTTCCAATCTGGAGTCACCTAAGATTGGGCAGTTTGTAATTTGGCAGATCTACAACGTGACCCGTCGCAGATTACAAACCTATAGAGAGGAGATGTAGTGTCTATAGTTCGCTTGTAGAAACACAGTTAGACACACACTGAACAGCAGTCGAGAGGTGACATTTAGCTTTGCAGAAACATGCCTGAGGGCGGAGAAACCAGTATGATATTGGAAAATTGATTTTTAAAATCGATATTTTATAGTCAATGTTTATGTTTCGACTAACCTCATTTATGCACTATTGTTCTTCTACAGTATTGCATTTAAGTCAGGATTAAGATGTGTGCCATTCAAAAGTGTTTTATTGAGCAAATAGAAACTGAAAGGAAGGAATTACAGTGTTCTTTTGAAACGGTGTCTGTCAGTGTCTCACCAACGTTGCCCAACCTAAAAATAATCAGTTTACTATCGTGTAAAATAAACAAAAAGCAGCAAATGATCACAAATGAGAAGGTAAAGCGAGGAAGTAAAGGACTTATAGGGGACATTGCCACGTGTTGATTCATCGATGTCTATTACGGCCTAGCATTTGGTAAAACTGTTTCAAAATTACAATTTGTTTTGTAGAGACATGGTGGTAAAACATTTATAACATCACAGGCAATTAAAGCTCTGCTCTCACAGGGGTAAGCCTGATTAAAGACACTCTTTTAGGGGGATTACAAGCTCCATAGTGCAGGGAGAGGAACGTTTGAGAGAGAAGAAGTCTGCTCAGGAGCAAACCCAAACTGTACTCCATGTTTCTGTGTGTGTGCCCCTGAATGAAACAACAGTCTGTGATTGTTCTGACATGTTTCCCCCCCCCCCCCCCTCACAGTCTGATCACTCACGGGTTCGGGACGCCGGCGGTCTGTGCCGCTCTCAGCACCTTCCAGACGGTCCTGAGTGAGATGCTCAACTACCTGGACAAAAGCTTGGGCGGGAAGACGAGCGGACCCAACGACCAGCAGATCAACAACAGCTCAGAGAAGACGCAGCTCCGGAAAACAGCGGAGCCCCAGAGCAAAGACGGGAAAACAGAAAAGACTGAGTAGCCCACTCCCACCGTCCCCGTGCCTTGGAGCGCTGCATTTAGGAGTGTGTGTGTGAGAGAGAGAGAGAGTGTGTAAGGGTGCATTGTCAGAAAGGATTTGTTAACTCGTGTGTCTTCTTCTGTGGGACTAACCATTTTTATTATTATTATTTATTCATCTCATTTTGAAATGTAACACTAACCTGAACTGTCCCATACAAGAAGTCCTGATGTGTGTGTGTGTGTGTGTGTGTGTGTGTGTGTGTGTGTGTGTGTGTGTGTGTGTGTGTGTGTGTGTGTGTGTGTGTGTGTGTGTGTGTGTGTGTGTGTGTGTGTGTGTGTGTGTGTCGTGACAAGGAGGAGTCATGCCATGGAGACGGCTATGATTAATCCAAGACTTTTTATTTGTTGATTTCTTAATTCTGTAAACAGGAAGTAAACGTGGACATGCTGACGTCACAGTTTTCAAGGACAGGGGTGGTGACTGCCAACACAACATTAAACACACACTACACACACTTAGTCCAGCTAATTTAAGTGCACATTCTCTGCTTGAATATAAAAACTGAAACACTTTTTCTGTCCTTTGAAGGTTCATTTAATTTATTTTTTATTGTTAATTTTTAATTGAGAGAAATATTTTTTCTTCATAAAACGTTTTGGGTTCCTGAACTGAATTCATCACTTCCCAAACATCTTCAACAGTTTAAATTGAAAGAAATAACCCTTAGACACACACACACACACACACACACACACACACACACACACACACACACACACACACGCGCACACACCCCTGTACCTGTGAGAGTTGTACAATCAGTGCCATATCAATCAGTGTGTTTAACATGTGGGCGACAGAGAGGCAGACACTGTTTCTGGATCAGAGACTGACACCATTGCCTGGGTTAGGCTACACTGTGGTGTGTGTGCGCGTGTGTGTGTGTGCGTGTGTGTGTGTGTGTGTGCGTGTGTGTGAGAAAGACAGAGTGAGAGAGAGAAAGAAAGAAGGGTCCAACTCAGCCATTTTGTAACAGGTGACTGCGGTTGCAGTCGTTCCTCTTCCCTGTGCATGTCTATCTTTGTACACTCCCCAGATCGCAAGTTTAGCCGACACAAGCTCTCTGACTCGCTCATGAACATTTGTAAAAATATATATAAATATTTAAATTACTTTTCTTGTAGGTTTTCAACTATATATATGTTAAATCCCTACCTTCTAAAAATGCTGGTGTTCAATAAAGACAGTTGCTACGTGTTCTACTATTTACTCTGGTTTCATGATGTACTACACACACACACACACACGCACGCACACACACACACACACACACTCACACGCACACACACTCGGGTATACACGCACACACAGCATGCTTTAACATACAGAAGGTGGCACAGTGTGTGAATGATCCATACAAGTTCACAGTGTTCAAATGATAAAGTCACAGTTTCTCTCTAATGTTGTGAAAAAAGGCTTTACCCACACAAAAGTTCAAAAGCCTCCTTTGTAGATGCGAGCATGTGTGTTTCCTTTTAGTTTGAGCGACTTCTGTCAGATTTTCTGCTTATTTATTTGTGATGATAAAACAGAGGGGAGCTGCTGCTGCGTGGCGTCTCCATCCGGGCTCGGTTCACTCTTTAATATTCCCCTCATTTAAAAAGAGGTCACGTTCACCGCACAACACAAACATACATAATCAGACAGGATGCATTTACAGTGACACCCTGACTCAATGCAAATGGAGGTGGAGGTGGAGGAGTAATAGCAGCAAAGAGAGAGGAAGTGAAGGCAGGAAGTGACACGGGTGCACAACGCCAGTATGCGTTCCCAGTCATGCTGTTATTGTTTGGTCTGCTTTTTGACAGATGGTGTTATCCCACAGACACACACATGCAGTCAATGTGTTATGGTGCTGGGACAAAGCTGAGCCATTGTTGATGTGGAATGCATCGTGACAAATAGCAGGTTTTTTTTATTTGTATAAGAGCAACACTCGGATGATCACAATTACAACAGAATGATTTGTGTAGACTTACTGACACCTGCAGTATTTCTGTCAATGAGAGTGTTTCTCTCCATATCAGGAAACATAAGGGATCAAAGCAAACCTGCAACAGTTAAAACCAACGTTTAGTCTAACAAGTACTGTGATATGCAACCACATCTTTGCATAAGTGCCAACATGTGCCTTTTGTGCTGACATTACCCTTTGACAAGTGCTTTATCAAGCAGAAACCTATCATCAGCACCATTCTCTGTTTGTGGTTTCTCACATTCACCGTTTTTCTCTGAGGTATCCATCACTGCAAACTGAATATTAGTCATTTCTTGGCTGTTTGGACAAAACAAGCAATGTGACAATATCACCTCTGCTTTTGGTAAAAGGGATTTCTCACTATGTTCTGAAACTTTAGGGACTAAAAGCTTACTGGAAACCTTATCCAATGATGAACTGATGGCCCCGTTTTGTTCATTTCCCTTCTATGAATATGCAATATTGTTTAATAACTGATCTACTTAGAGCAGGGGGGTCAAACTCAAACACACAGTGGGCCAACATAAAGAAATGGGTGCTAGTGGAGGGCCGGACTGGTTCAATGTTTATTGCACAACTTATTGAAATGAACTTATTGCACATATTAAACCTGGAACTAACTAAGCTTAAATTATTGCCTTTAAAAACAACATTAAACATTAAATAATCAGTTGCATTCATTTCTTATGGCTCTATCTGCAGCTAAGAGTCATTTCTTATGATTACATTTTTCCACAGGCCAACAACAGCTTCAACAAAACTATTTCCCTCAAAGAGAAAACCAAACATGCCCTGTTGTCATGAGAGAAAGTGCAGAAGGAAACATCCATGTAGACTCAGTGTGCTGCTCTGTGATGCTAGCTCAGATACTTGGCATCTCATCTTGGGTGCAAGTTCATCAATGTTTGGGCTCAGGCTCTGAGCTGAGGAGACCCTCAGGATGGAGTGAAGGTGTGCTTGCAATATACCGGCAGCCCAGATCTAATAGTAATTAGAAATTATCCTGCGGGCTGAAATTAAATCCACCAAAGGCCTGATTTGGCCCCCGGGCCTCGAGTTTGACACATGTGACCTAGAGTTTATTTACCAAATCCAGGTTTTCTATCACAAGAAGCAGCACCGTAGTGCCTCTGTATTGTTTCAGGGTTTTACTTATTCAAACATCCTTATCCAAACCCATCTCTTAAATCTAAAGCAATGGATGTCTAGCTTTTTCAACAAACGTTAACATTAAAATCGTTTTTCCCCTAAATACATTGATCTTCAAATACTTCATGAAGCCCAATGAAAGAAAAGGGAGTCTGAGTAACATTCACACACATCATATTTCTTAGGATGTGGTTTGAAATGTTAACACAGAGCAATGTGTTACCACAGGAAGTCCAATTTGACTTTAAATCAACATTTTGAGACAAAAGGTACCAAATGTTGAGATTTTAAAAGATTTCAAACATTTGTCTTGTCGGGCTACAGAATAGTATACATGTATGTTGCTTTTGTTTTTTATATGACACGTTTTAATCACATTTTAGTCTCAGATGCTGGGAGGAACTTCAATCATATTTGGCTGATATGGAAGAACCCGCCTGATATATAATCAAACTCACGAATCTGCGGCACTGCGAGTAGAGATGTAACAGAGTGATGAAGCAGAGCAGCTTTCTAAATGGGCTCTTTGATGGTTGCTGCATCTCACTGGAGGGTACGAGCAGCAACACACACACACACACACACACACACACACACACACACACACACACACACACACACACACACACACATACACACACACACACACACACACACACACGAGTCAGAGAAACAGACACTTAATCACGCTTTTGTCTCGTTACTGGATGATGAACATGGAATCCCTGCGAAAGTCATCTCTGCTGACCCCGACTCAGAATAAAGAATAATAAGCAACTCGATCAAAAATGAGCCGGGGAATGAAATCGATGTGCCGGAGTTTCTGTAAATTGACAAACGGACAAGAATGAATCATAAGTTTGACATCAGAAATGCATAATGCGATGGGGCGGCCGATGCATTATTCACACCGGCTATTGATTGCATTACAATGCAGCGCTCCGTTATCTCATCAGGCGTTCAATGTTCTCCTTTTCAGTGTGCTTCCTTTCTGATCAATCTAATTAAAAGGCATGCATCACTTCAATGCGGATATTTACACATGGAGCTCCAACATCCTAAACACACACTCGGAAATTCTTCAACGGCACGCAATGATTTCTGCCATTTATATAGAAGCGAATTAAACAGTGAGGTTTCAGAGGGACTATAACTCCTGCTGTCTGCGCCCCACAGTCAAGAAATGCAACATCTGCCAACTTCTAAGCCCCCTCTCTGCAGTCTCCATCCTCTGAAGATATAACCCCCCCCCCCCTCAGCTTCTCTGCTAAAACCTCTTCTTCCTCTGTCCTGATCCCGTTCAGGAACATTCAAGGCCTTCTCCTTAGATTAGGGGTAGGCAAGTAAGTTTGGTCGTGGGCCAATTTTGTTCTGAGCCACAAGATGGCGGGCCAGAACATAATCAAAGCCTAATTCAAGGAATTGATTTTGGTAAGAGGGCGCAGCGCCCCGGTTCAGAAAAAAACTCTGATATCGCTAATAATCCTCCCCATCAACACTCTGATGCGCAGTCAGATCCGCTGATTGGTTCACTGATGATATAGGCGCCCAATCCAGAGCCTCTGGCTAGACCTGCCCAAAGGGAGGCTCGTCGTCTCTAGCCCCATTTCAGTCCCAAAGCCAGGGCTCAATGGACGAGCCTCCACTGAGTAAAGTAGAGTTATTAACTAGGTAGCAGTGTTATTTAACATACTTGTTTGCCCACATTTGAGAGGCTTGAGGGGCAACAGAGGATGCATGGACAACTCGAATCCTTTTTCCTTTTCTTTATTTCAACTTTTCAAGGACACATTAGGATTCTTTCAGGTTGAAAACCTTTAAAAAAATTAAAAAATTACATCATATTTTGCTTTGCATAACCTAAATTAATCAGTAACCAAGTATTTTACTCAAACTCAATGTATTTATTAGTTAAATCACTCCTCGCCCTCCATGATCAAGCGGCTTCTCCAATTTTGTTGTCAATGTTTTGCCTGAACTTTGTTACTGTTCACATATAAGTAAACATTACGTTTGAATGATTTAGTGAGCTGGTGTTATTTTTTTCAAACCACACACCGAATGTTGTCTATTTCAGCACCACGCGCTGTCCACCTATTGATCCACTATCAGCGTCAGTGCACCCCACAGCCTGATTGTGCCTGTGCTGTGTGTCATTCACTCTCAACATGGATAGGGTAATAAGCATTATTCAGGTGTAGGTATATTCTCTATTCGGACATTATAGCCTATATGTGCGACTGTCGGTCCGATGTTGTAAAAACAAAAAACAAAAAAATCTCAAAATATTTTTTTATTTTTTATTCTCAAAATTACGGGCCAAATATTATTCCTGGCGGGCCAACAATGGCCCGCGGGCCGCCTGTTGCCGACCCATGCCTTAGATGCTGTCCTCACTGTCCCTCACACACACACACACACACACACACACACACACACACACACACACACACACACACACACACACACACACACACACACACACACACACACACACACACACACACACACACACACACACACACACACACACACACACACACACCACACACACACACCCAAATCCAGGACAGGAACGCTGTATTCTACATGTAGTACCTCTGTACCTCCATAGTTCGATCTTGAGAGGAAAGGGGATGTGGAAGCCTTGTTTTTCTTTTACTGCTGTAGTATATTGGAGTTTGGTTGAGGTGTTATCTTACTCCATCACTATGAAGCATCCAGGAGTCTCAGGTCTTCTGGGTCAGGTCTGCTCTCTGTTCCGAGAATAACCACTAAACATGGAAAAGCAGCTTTTAGTTATTTATGACCCAACAATTTGGAACAAACTGCCTAAATCGTGCACGTCCGCCGAAACACTTCCTATTTTTAAATCCCGACTAAAAACGCACCTATTTGCCGCTGCTTTTAATTGAGCTGCCCATACTCACACAACAGTATGTCTTTTTAGTCTTGTATTCTGTACCTGCTGTGTTTATTTATTTTATTTATTTCATTACCTTTGCTTATAATGCCTGTTTTTAAATGCCTTTTTAATAATGTATTTATAATGTATTTGTTCTTAAATGTCTTTTGCTTTTAATCTGTAAAGCACTTTGAATCGCCACGTGCTGAAAAGTGCTATATAAATAAAATTGCCTTGCCTAGTCTTATTTAAGGTTTTATTGAAGACTTCATATATTAGAATGCTAAGATATTATTTGATATTATTATATATGATCTTTCCCTCTTCTGTAAGCATCTAACAGAGTCATGCAGATGGTCACTGGTGGTCTGCAAACACTGAAAAAAACGAGTTTTGTAAAAGTTGTGTTCGGTGTTTCGAATGTATTGGAGGAAGTCTTGAGCACGTAAATGTTTACATTAGTTAGTTTACTGTAGTTGATCTAGTACTGTAGTAACACAGGCGCTAAATACATTTTTTTAATTCTGTTTTATTTAAGCCTTGACTGGCATCCTTCATTCGATGTTTTACACCTGCTATTTTCCTACACTGACATGTCCAAATGTCTGCTGTAAAAGAGGGCCTATGATTTTGTTGAAATGTAACATCATTGTTTTTGCTCAATCCAATTCATCTTTGAACCAAATACTGACGTTTACAGATTTCCATGCTGATAGATTATCAAATAAATGCTGTACTCCATGTTGCATTATTGCTGAGCCTGTAACTCTTTGAGTGGTGTTCTAGTGCGACCTAGTGGTCAAAAGCAGAACTGCAGCTGGTGTCTGTTTAACTTCATGTTAACTGGATAGGATTAGAAAATGAATTCCTGATCAATATAGACAAAAACATTCAGATATCTTAAGATGTTATGATAATGGTGAAAGAAGGAGTGAATGAGGGCGGTATTACTGTGTGATGCATATGGTCACCGTGCTGGAAAGTCACCACAAAGTTATATAAGGAAGTTACGAATGTTGCATATATTATTAAAACAGTATAAAAGGTCAAAAAAATTAAGAAAAACAATACAATCATTAAACCTAGATTCTTAATCCTTAATGTCTACAATAAATTGCATTAAAAAATGTACTGTAAAATACAAAAGGAATCCGGATGAATACTTGGCTTCATGTCCTTCTCTTCAGGTTTTTTTAGGCAGATGGTTATCACATTTAATTTGACAAACCATCAAATGTTTGCACAACAAGGTGTGATGCAGAGTTTGTCCTTAGTGACACAAAGTTGGTGCTACAATAAATAGTAGAGTACATAATACTACACAATATTTTGAATTCACTGCACTAGTGCACTGCAGAGTAAAGTTAAATATCTGCACAAGACACATGTTGTCTAATCAAACATGACCCTGAGCAACAGCAGAGACTGAACATTAAATATCAGTGTCCCTCAAACAGGTGAGTTAAAACATATGACCTCACTGCTCCTCCTGACATGAATCCCATTTAGAGAAGAGCGGAAGATAAATATCTATTTTATTTTATTGATGGTTGCAAACAAAAGGCAGGGAGCAGATAGAGCAGCACTAGGGTGACATGTGTGTGTAATGTATGCTGATACATTGTGTGTCAAAGCCTGCAGGACAGCGACCAGAAACATGCCTCCAGACCTCCAGACTGTCAGGACATCTGTCACTGCTGACAGTCATATGCTCTGCCATGTGTGTGTGTGTTTTACTTTAAGAGAGAGTGTGTGTGTGTGTGTGTGTTTTACTTTAAGAGAGAGTGTGTGTGTGTGTGTGTGTGTGTGTGTGTGTGTGTGTGTGTGTGTGTGTGTGTGTGTGTGTGTGTGTGTGTGTGTGTGTGTGTGTGTGTGTGTGTGTGTGTGTGTGTGTGTGTGTGTGTGTGTGTGTGTGTGTGATCTTTGGCAGCGGGTCATTCCAGAGAACATGGGAACAGCCGTGCATCTTAAACATTCATGTCTGGTTTCCTCAGCGGCAGCTTTTCTTTTTCATCAAACATCAATAGAGCTCAACAATGGCGGCCTTCATCGGGGTCACTAAGGACATTCTATATATTACAAGTGTTTTTGCTTTTTCAGACCTTTTCACTTGATCCATGCTTTTTGGAAGTATGTGAAGAAACACCAACCCTGCTACCAAAGAGTTTTAGACATTTTCTGGTCAAAACGTGTATTTCCTTGAAAAGAAATCAAATGTTTGGACTGTAAATAACATACAAATACATTAGTGTTTAGTTATAATGCCCTTTCTTTCATTGAAAAATAATTATTCTACAAAGAAGCAAGTTTTGATGGGTGGATGCATGTTTAGTCTTAGGACACTAGGGGGCGTAGTTGGCACACACTTGAATAAAGTCCCACTTGAAATACATATGGGGATGTTGAAGGGGTTTACAATGGTTAAAAAGATTCAAATATTAAACAAAAATAACAAATCTAATATTTTTTTTTTATATTTAAGATGACTAAGAAACGTAACGCAATGGTGTTATTTGATATGACTTGAAAAGAAAATATTTTAGGCATAAAAAAATGACATTATGCATTTATGACAATTTCTTCCCCGAATGCTTGAGAACATATATTTTAAATAAAATGATTTTCATATCAGTAAAAAACGTATTTAAAATTCAATTACTGAGATGAACTGGATATTAATTATTTGGATATCCAATATGGTGATAAATGTCTTCATATATATTACTTATTGTCTATAACACCTACCTATAATTCAGTGCAATGTACCTGCCAATTAAATGCTGTTAAACCCTTCAACATTCAAGTGTAGTATCCTATAGGAGTAGGTGTTGCATTGTGTTTTGTACATGCATCTCACACAGGCCTATGTGACATGAGTGTGAGATATCATATACATTCTGTAATACTAAGTGGGAAATGTACACTGATAAAAATACTACTGTTTTGGCCCCAACAGAACAGTGTTTGTTGGATACACTGTGACCATTAGCAAGACAGCTGATACATGTGTATACTTTAACACCATCATTGTATATTTGACTGGAAATGATGACACGAGATCAAGTTATTATCCATTACTCCAACTACCAGAAATTGATGCACCTTCCATCACTGATCAAAGTGAGTCCTGTAGTGTATATGCAGTATAGTGTCATACAAATATATAGGCACATATCAATTATGCACAAAGAGGTCACTGAAAACTTGAAGGAATATAATATTAATGTGAATTCTATCTGCCCTCACACTGCTTGCAGGGAACAGGTTTTAACCCAAATCTAAAACCACAAGAGATTTTGCATCAACAAGTTAAGATGGCGCTCTCCTCTGCCACCATCACAACACCGAGAGAGGGAACACATGCACATCCCTCTCATAAAGACAACGAATGTAACCAATGTTAAGGAGCTATGAAGCAGCTTTAGAGGCTTGTGTTATTGATGAGGTTAGTCAGGAATATAATGATTATGTCCTGGAATGATTGCTATTGTTGTCTTCATGTCCAACAACCAAACCTAGGTGTTCAATATCTGACATTTAGGAATATTCGAGAAAAGGGAGACACAACTATTGGACTATATATATATTTGTATGTTTGTATATTCCTTGTTTTAGTAGCAACAGCAAAAGTTAAAGTACACTAAATAATGTCCCCTTTTAGTATTTGCTGCATATTTCCCCCAAACATTCAAACATCACAATGCGTCTCTTAGGTCACCAAGTTGTTCAACCTGCAACATACATGAAAGGCGTTTTCTAACTGCTCATGCTTTTATTTTGAAAATGACAAAGGCTGCACGATAAATAAATGAAACATCTGTTCTTTGTATTTGCTGCTGCTCATAGATGGAGAGCCTGCTGCTGCTGTCTTTACATTACAGGGGTTTCCCATTCACAAAGAGAGAGAGAGAGAGAGGGGGGAGGGAGGGGGGGGGAGGAGAGACTGAGAGAGAGAGAGATGAGACTCCTCTTCCTCACTTGGCTGCATTCGGTTTACCGACACTGGAGAAGCGACCATGCTGTGGAAACTAGTTGAGAATGTCAAGTATGAAGATATTTACGAGGTAACGTTTCCGTCCTTCTGTTTGTGCTCTGCAGGATTTATTACACGCTTTTTTCCGGGGAATAATGCAGTGTTGAGATAACTGAGGTATTGCATAAGGCTTTTAGGCCTGATATTCTGTGGTGTGCTGGATGTGAATATGAATTGGAGGAAATGTAACAACAGGACAAATTCGTTATGACCGATATTTGATTTGATTTGTGGTCCATTTTTGGTGAAATGTGTTGGTATTGTGTTGCTAGGTGTATGGTGTACATCCACTCACTTTCTGGATCATGGTAAAACGGAAAATAATATTTGTTGACAGTGGATATAGACTTATTGTGTTTTTAAATTTCTTTAATTTTGACGTATATATTTTAAATATGGGACTGCGTTTTTGGGAAAACAAAGTTTAAGAGCAACGTTAAACTACTTTGATTAAAATAATGATTTACCTCTTAAATTATTATTTTAAAGCTATTTAGAAATAAAAAACTGTGACGCTGCATTCAAAAAAAGTCCATTTTAGATTTGAAAATACCTCCTAATATAAATAGAAGCACTGGGTCAGAGTGTTTGATGATGTGTCAGAAGTATGTAAATCATTTGGCTTTGATCCAAGAACAATTATTTTTGTATTTCAAACAAGCGAGGGAAGAAATACCGCCGCACGCGGGGGTGAAATAGTGCTCCGGCTCGCGCTCAATGGGCTCGAGCACAAAAGCTCGTGAGGCCCCTCGTCTCAGCCCGGTGGGAAACCCTTGTCTCGTGCCGCACATGGCTTTTCTCCCACGGCGCGAGGGAGGGGAGGCTCTAATGTTGTTAAACAAGTCATCCAAGAGAGAGGGGTGGGGGGGCAGTGTACAATATAAAGTTTAATCGCTTCTTTTGACTCGTGACACCATTCACGCGAGCCCCTCGTGCGCCCTGTAGTGTCTCGGGTGTGTGTGTGTGTGTCAAGAGGCAGCTGCAATGAGACACCGTTTATTCAGTGTGTGTTCTGAAGTGTGTGTTCTGGCAGGATGAAGTTTAGCTTAAAATACATTGGGAGGATTGGAGAAAAATCTTCATAAGTAACCACCTTTGTGCAGGTATAAGATAATATACTATAGTAATTTAGTGTAACGTCAAATCTGACATTGTTCTTGCATCATAGCAGCTCCATTTGCAACATCAAGAGGGACAAATATTAAAACAAGAATACAATAAACCAGACTTATTAAATAACATTACAATCACTGAGGGCGATGTGTTCAAGACTCTTTAACGTACAATGGATCTGGGATCAAGCTTTGTATTTATTGTAGGATTGGCTGGTGCATAAAGAGTGCTTCAGTCACCCTGTATCTCGGATTTAATGGCAACAATTCATATTCACTGTTCAGGACATGGCTGGGGTTGGAGACAATGTTGTTGGTAAATCTCAATATTTTATTATGGTAAGTTGGTTCGGAGTTTCTCAGAGGGTTGCACAGATTGGTGAAGCAGCTTTGAGTTTAATGCTTTGGACCAACTCTTGTACCATGCTTTGAAATACTGTAGAGCACTCACAATCACAGAAAGAGGAATGTTTCAGTATGTTGTGGCTGTGCGTAAAAGTAGAATGGCTTTTACTTTGGTGGCTACATTGCATTGGCAGGATAATGTATGCAATCTTAATGTCATGGTTACCATCTTCTGTTTAAATTGTTACATCTGACAACTGGATTCATGTTGGTTTAAAACGTCAAAGTCTGTCTGCAGTGATGGTGTGTGCCAAAGTGTCTCCAACGGCGAGAAAGCGAGTATTCCCGGCGTCAGATTTGTACTTATATGAAAAAGCTCCCAAAGTGCGTTTTTTTTAATAATGAGGAATTCCTCCTGGGTGTGCTCGCCCTGTTCGCTTTCTCCTGACAGAGGGCTCTCTCCGTCTCGTGCTGTTCGCGTCGTTTCGCCTCTCCACGGAATCTAAACGTCACTCACGGTTGCGCGAGAGACTTCACGCTCCATGTGTCGCCAGTCCCCTGCCTCGCGCACATTAATATTCCTGTAAGTCTCAGTCATGAATAACAATTACACCGTATACCGGGGGTAGAGGCGGTGCTCGGTGGCTAACAGTCAGAGCGACGGCTGCTCGGGGCGGAGAAGGATTCTGCTCACCGGCCCTGCCTGCAGACACTCGCTTTCTCGAGCCAACACTTTACCATCCAGCTGTTTTATGTTAAATGTTCAAATGTTAGTTCACTCCTACTCCACCGCGGTGAGTTTCCTTCCCTCACAGTGTGTTTATTTATACTCTGTTTCGTCCTGCACTATTTTTATTGTTTTATGCCTATGTTTATTTATGTTGCATTATTGGAGGAGCCTGAGATTTAAGGTTGTCATTGCCATAACTACACTGTAATGTGCATATGACAATAAAGCGTTTGAATCATTTGCACTAATCGGTAGAGACTGCTCGGAGGTTTTTCGTTTTGAGATTTAAATTAGACACATTTTGCTTTTGGCATCTATTGTGTTTTTTGTAAAGGAGATTCAATGCCAGTTACTTTGGCTACATCACCAGGCAATATGCTCTTAAAATACATCATGGACCATAGGCCTCTTTTTGGTTGTATTTCGTTATAAAAAGGTGGTTCCATTTCCGTATGGAGTTTATTTATTCTGTGTTTTCCTATTTAAGGACCGGCATGACGGTGTCTCGAGCCACAGCTCGCGCCTGTCCCAGCTGGGCTCGCACGCGGGACCCTACTCCAGTGCGCCCCCGCTGTCTCACGCACCGACCTCGGACTTCCAGCCGCCCTACTTTCCGCCGCCGTACCAGCCGCTCGCTCACTACCAGAGCCAGGACCCGTACTCCCACGTCACCGACCCGTACACCCTAAACTCGCTGCACCAGAGCCAGCAGAGCGCGTGGGGCGCGCGGCAGCGGCAGGACGCGGCGGTGGAGCGGATGGATAGCTCCGCGCTGCTGGCACAACCTCGGGCCTCGCTGTCTCAGCTGTCCGGGCTGGACCCGCGGAGGGACTACGGTGTGAGGCGGCCCGATGTGCTAATGCACCCGGGCCTGGACGGGATGGGAGACGGTCTGCTGCACGGGCTGCACGGCATGGAGGATGTTCAGGTGAGGCAGAGGAATCTGAGGATTACATGGAATCGAAAAGTGAAAATTATGATGATTTTGTTTTTATTGTATAAAAAGTCGTTTTAAATATATTTGGATTATTCTATCCCGAATGGTAAAACCTGAAAGTCAGGGAGCAACTAGGTCTGTTTGACAAAATGGGGAATACAGTTATAATGCAATATATTATCTCAATAGACGTGTATGCAGTTTAATCATTAATTCAACCCATTCCTATTTACAGTAAAATATTTCTATACCTAACTTATCTACTCTATATCTATCTCAATGGGTAATACTTGAAATCACTGCTCTGTTACAAAATAATTTCCCAATTTGGGATGAATAAAGTATCATCGATTCACTCCAGGTATATGAACATTTGCAAATTGTTCTAGTTTTGGATGGCACGAAATAGCTACTAAAAAATAAACTATACAGGATAGGGATGGGTAATTGTTGGCGGTGGTCTCCTTCATTGTCTCTGTGCTTTAGTGTCGAGGTCAGTGATCTCAGAGCAGCTCCCTCAGGGCTGAGCTCTCTGCAGCTGAAGCCTGAACACAAATGGCCCAAAGCTAAACCAACTGTCTTCAGAGAGCTGAGACATCTCTGGTGAGAAGATGCTGATATGGAGAATATTTCAAAAAGTGCTGCATGGAGCTCAAATGTTGCTTATGTGAATTATAATTTAAAATCACCCTTCTTTACTGCCTTGTGTTGCCTAATGATTAATCCATAGTTAAGCCTTGAGGATATGCTGTTAATTGGTTATTTAAACATGAAAGGAAACAATTCAATTTTGTGCACACGTTTTATTTTTATTTTTATCATTTACAATATTTTATTATTATTATCATTATTTGTAATTATTATAATTATATGAATTTATTATTATTAGTATTTATATTATTAAATCCATGCTCATATTAATGTGGTTAGTTAATTATTTAAATTTGAAGGATGTCATTTTTGGTTTATAGGATATTATGTACACGTTTTTTTTATATATATATATATATATATATATATATATAAGGTACCAAATATACAAAGCAGCTACCAGACACATTATTGTCATCTGTGAAGGATTTCATCTTCCTCTGTTTTCCCCTCAGGGCACAACCATCACGAATTGTTTGCCATTTAACCTCCACATTACATTCTCATTTCTGCCTTTACGTAGTTGTGTCATGCATTTATTAACCCCGTTTAAATTTGTTTTAACAAGTCCTATTTTATTTTATACGAGCGTGAGAACAGCAGGTCTATTCAAAGAGGAATCTATCTCGCAGGCTGATGAATGAGAGTGATGAATGAGGCTTTACATTTGGGAGAACATTATTCTCTATGAGTCACGTCATGATGAATAAAAAGAGGAAATGGATTATAAACAAGATGTGTTTGTTCTGTGGAAAACAGACAATGTTTCCCCTGCTTTTCGAGACCTTACATTTAAATGAATCCGGCAATATGTAGCAAAAAAATATATATATACTTTTTTATTACACTCTGGATTCCTTTGTACGAAGCACACTATTATATTGCTATAATGGTTTGCATTTATTTTGGATCTACCAGACTCTTGACGACACCAACGGAACGAACATCCTTGATCAATCAGTAATTAAGAAAGGTAAGACACACACACACACACACACACACACACACACACACACACACACACACACACACACACACACACACACACACACACACACACACACACACACACACACACACACACACACACACACACACACACACACACACACACACACACACACACACACACACACACACACACAACGTCTCAGCTCTTATATGTTGCCAATAGTTCTACAATATGACAACAATGACTAGATTTATAAATATACAAAATGTTCACCAAAAACAAAAACCTAAATGAATACATCTGGATTTCTTTAAATAGATTGTTGTTATATGTTTTTAAAATAGACATAATAGGGCTGCTCGCCTATTTGGAGGTTCATTTCGTGCCTGTACCAAATTATAGGCTAATTTATGTTGTCATATGACGTAAATTACAATGATTTATGTTCTGTAGAGCCAATAAAAAAAAGCACAACTTGGATCTAAAGTGGACCAGATGTGACATACCTCGATGCTTTGGGAAGTAAAAGGTGGATCTCTGTGAGTTCATCCTGTTTTTCCGGTGCCCAGGATGAGGATTTCGTGCATGGGTTAACGATCCCGGGATATTGACTCGCAGGCGGAGGGTCGCTGATGATGTGCGGTGATTTAGTTACGGGATGTTGAGTGACTGAGCTCCCCGCGGGGCATTTAAACCGCTGATGTAATAAATGACACCGCTCACGGAGATCTCGTGAGCTCGTTTACAGCTAATCTGTGGTATTATCCCCCGTGGAGCCATCAAACCCCCCCCCCCCCCACAGACACTGTGCCCCTGTAACACTGAGCCTCTGTAACACTGAGCCTGGACCCCCCCTGTGGCCCCCCTCCAAAAGTATACATCTATGATAATGCAAATGTATGTCGCAGCAAAGACTATGCTGTAACCTGGGCCAAAGTTAAGCCATTCATTTAACGAAAATGGCAATTTAGTCATTGACGCAAATTCTGTCACACAAAAAAACGAGGGAATTCAATTTGAGAGCGAGAGCCAATCAACAATCGATACTATTGTAATGAGACATTAAATAACATTAAATGCCCGGCGCGTGGGCACTTCATTAGGCCAGGGCTCCCTCCTGCAGTGCGCGTGGTCTCACCAGTATCTGTGGATGCTTTACTCGAGTATAGAAAGTACCAATACATTAATGTCAAAATACTCCATTACAAGTAAAAAAAAAATTACAATCAGCAAAATGTACCTAAAGTGTAAAAAGAAAAAGTAATCATTGTGCAGAAGAATAGCCTTTGTGTACATCATTATATTTACATAATGTGACATTACTAGATAATATTGTTGCATCAAATAGCATTTTACTGTTGTAGACAAAGTTCTGATTGTAAAATTTGACTTTTTGTAAAAAATAAGGAAATAATTGGACTCTTTTGTGACCTAAAGAGTTAGTTTAATTTTTAGAGATGCATTTTGGTAAAATAAGCTACAGCTGTTAAATAAAGTGGAGTAAAAGTGCACTATTTCCTTTTTAAGTGTACTGTAGGAGTAGAATTATAAAGCAGTATACTCAAGTAAAATGTAAGTACCTCAAAATTGTACACAGTACTTGAGTTAATGTATTAGTTGCTTTACACCATGGGTCTCACAGCGTTTGACACAATAGATTCAAACTCACAGCCCCCTTGTATGTTTGGACACATTTTTAAGATGCCATCTTTCCCTATACTCTAACTTATGTGTATTCTGTATTTTTAATTAATTTGTAATACGTGTGCACTGCAATGCCTTGTTTGCATGCTGCTGTGACTCAATTTCCCAAATAGGTCTCAAAAAAAGAAAATGTAATTTGTTTTTTAAACGTTATGTAATGTCCTCTTTCAGTTCCCATGCCTCACAAGCACATGGGCTCCCTGATGCTCGGGAAGGACGGGCTGATGGGAGGCATCACCGTGAGCATTAACGAGGTGTTCTGCTCGGTACCGGGCCGCCTGTCGCTGCTCAGCTCCACCTCCAAGTACAAAGTGACCGTAGGGGAGGTGCAGAGGAGACTGTCCCCGCCTGAGTGCCTGAACGCATCCCTGTTGGGGGGCGTGTTGAGAAGGTACGACTGCAGCCTCAGAGCATGTTGACGCAGGGATAACGTCTGGATGGAGAAAAAGCGTGTGGCTTCTTAAATATGCAGAGGAGATGTTTATTAAACCCTGAGTTGAATTCAAAGGCATCTGAACTTCCCAGATTGTACGTAACATTAACACAATCTCTGGAGAACATGATGCGGAGTAGAAACTAAAAAGACAACAACTTAAAAACCTAGACATGCACACATAAATAAAATGTATATTCATTGATATATGTATATATTTAAACAGTGTAACCAAATTATATTGTTTTTATCTCATACTGTAACTTAATTATTGTATTTTGTCATTCTTATGTATCTTTGTGTGAAGATCTAACCTGTCCAATGTGTTTCAATTTGGATTTTTGAACTTCCTAATGGGAATATTGGTAATTTAATTGAATGCCTTGTGAGAGATATATGGCATATATGTCCTGGTTCTTTTATAAAGCAATTAACATGAATTATTTCCAAATGTTTCTACAGAGCAAAGTCCAAAAACGGTGGGAGATGTCTGAGGGAAAAACTGGAGAAGATTGGACTGAATTTACCTGCTGGAAGACGCAAAGCTGCCAATGTCACATTACTAACATCTCTTGTAGAAGGTGATTGCTTTACTGTGTTTATCCATAAATACATAAACATAATCCTTACTCTAAGATTGATTAATGGGGAGGTTTGGCTCTAGAAGTCCAACATTTTATTTGCCCCCCATGACAAAGATTTCAACATCACCAACAATTACGCACGGCCAAAATACAGGATTGCAAAAGTTCATGACCTTACAGGTTTGAAGAATGAGACCGTCTTTCTCAAATGGCTATACATATACAAAGTAAATACATTTTTGATGTTGAACGAGTGAAGAGAAGAGGACTGGGGTTAGTGAATTAAATTAAATGATTAACTAATTGATTAGAGGCTGCAGCATCCTAACCGGTTTAAACCAACATTTTCATTGAGTCAGATTTTCCTGATCTAGCGTAATATACAAGTATATCAATATTTATTTCTACCCTTTCAAAATATAATACAAATATATTTATGACCTACTTTTTTTGGATTATGAAAACGTCTCAATTTTCAATGTGTTCACTCGTCTGCACAAAGCGTTATGCAAGAGCTCTCTCTTTTTTTAAATTGACGATATTAAAACAAGTTAATTTGCACCTATAGTTGACTTTTACAACATAAATGTAGAAAAAATGATCATCGCTATTGCTTTTTCTTTTTCTGAGAGGATGACAGTTTAGGAAATTCCGTGCGTAAAAGGAAAGCATCCCAGTTTTAACACGTAAAGTCTTTCTATTCAGGAATCGCTATAGGCTACTAAAACATAAGGAAATGCATGATTGTCATGTAGCGATATTGTACGTCTATATAAAATTCACCCGACTATAACCCCCCCCCCCCCCCCCCCCCCCCCCCCCCACCAGGTGAGGCGGTGCACCTTGCCCGGGATTTCGGTTACCTCTGCGAGACGGAGTTTCCCACCAAAGCCGTGAGCGAGTACCTCAACCGGCAGCACGCTGACCCCAACGAGCTGCACACGCGGAAAAACATGCTGCTGGCGACAAAGTGAGTCTGATGGACTGTTTGATTAGATTCAGCTCCCTCATAGCCTTTATAAGGTGTTTTCTGTCTGTCATAGAATAATATACATGTCTGATGCGCAGCATAGGAGATACCATGTGGTAAATAAGATTATTGCTTTCATTTCAAATGAGCCATTTAGATTTAGACACAATAACATGGCGGCATGCTAATGACACATACACTGTATAGTCAGTCTGTCAACACAGAGGGGAGAAACTTGTTTTTGTAAGGACACAGAGAGAGGGGTTTTTCCAGTAAATTATCTACAAAATGAATTTACAAAGAAGTCCTGTGTCTCATAATATATCTAGTTCATGCTGTTCTTGTATGAGATGTTATCCTAATTAAATGTCCCAAAAAATATGGTTTTAGGTTTACAGTTCCAGGGTGCCATTTAGAAAGGATGTGGTTGCTGTTAATTTGAATTACATAACCGTCACACATACAGGGTGAAAACCAGGGCATGCTTCTTCTGCAAGTAGTTACATTTCTGATGAATGAAATTATTGTGAAATTAAACTCTCCCCCATTTTCCTGGGGGCTTCTCTATGGCCCCCTCTTTAATACCCCTGAGGGTGCAAACCTCTCCTCTGCGCTTCACTCTATATCACACAGTCCATTTTGACACAGTGAGCCATGGCATTGACATTTAAAGAGGAAAGGGAGATGTTCTTAATGAAAAGCATCAAACTCTATATGGATGTAACCTGTAACGTAATGACTGATTGAAAAACCACAGAGGAAATTGAGGGCAGTTAAAGTAAATTCAACCGTTTACGAAATTAGGATCAATCTGCATTTGAGTCAAGAATCTTAAAAGCAAGGGGATTATTTTTGCCATATAAATAACGTTTTATTCAAGTTTACACAAACCTTATTTGATGGACACTTTAATGTAGCCTATAAGTCTCAGACATTATTAAATCGCAGCTTTGACGTTGCTTGTGTGCGTTTGACCTCTGCTTCTGGTCTTAAAGGCGATGGATTTTACTGGCTCTCCTTGTAGAGGTACTTATATTAATCCATTTTTTATGGCTGTTAAACTGTGGAATTGAATCCAGGATCTAGTGATTACTTTTAAAAACCGAGCAACATAGATTTTCTTTAAAGGGAAACTAGGAGAGGGAATGTGGTTTAAATCCCAGAATCACTTTGGATTTTTTCCTATTTTTAAAATGATCAAAAAAGCCTTTCGCCAATTAATAATGAACAGTCCCATTCTGTGTGCATGTATTCCCCTGAATGAGCTTTCTGGAGAAAAAAAAAACGTTGCATGCAGAGCTGTAACAAAGAGCCCTTCAGGAAACTTGTATTTTTAGCTTGCATAAATAGTGCTGTCTGCCTGTGTGTGTGTGTGTGTGTGTGTGTGTGTGTGTGTGTGTGTGTGGTGTGTGTGTGTGTGTGTGTGTGTGTGTGTGTGTGTGTGTGTGTGTGTGTGTGTGTGTGTGTGTGGTGTGTGTGTGTATGTGTGTGTGTGTGTGTGTGTGTATCCCAATGTGATCAGTATATACGGGGTGTTTCGGTGGTGGATGTTTGATGCTCAGATTCAAACCTGTTCCAATACTCGGTGTCGGCGCTGCCTGTTAGAAATTCATTATTTAGCAGTGAAGTGTTTCAAGTCGTCAGAAAACAACAGCGAGGCCCTGAGAGTCGCCCCGGGTGGAGCTCCTCCTCTCTGTTTCTCCTCTCTGCTCCCTAACCCCAGCTGGGCTCGGCCTGCACCGCCTGTCACTCATTTAGTGGAGCTCTGCCCTAAGGCCGCTCATTGGGTGTGTGTGTGTGTGTGTGTGTGTGTGTGTGTGTGTGTGTGTGTGTGTGTGTGTGTGTGTGTGTGTGTGGTGTGTGTGTGTGTGTGTGTGTGTGTGTGTGTGGTGTGTGTGTGTGTGTGTGTGTGTGTGTGTATGGTACACATTTTGAGAGAAAGAGAGGGAGAGAGAGGTCTCTTGAATATCAAATGGGGGCCTAAAACCAAGAGGATGATTTGCTGACATTTTAAGGAGACGTGATTCTCTCTCACTGTTGCATTTTTTTGTATGGAATTTGAAGAGAAGACTGAAGATGCATTTAATTACCTTTTGGCTTAAATTACATATATTTCCATTTAAATATTGGCTTTAAATGCTGGGGCCTCAAACCATGCGACTTCCTTGCTCTTGTATTGGTTTAAATTAATTTTCTAGACATACATATGGCATTTTTGTACAATGTCATATTGGCATTAGCCTTACATTTCTCTATACATTTATAGCGTTCTCTAATTTCCCGAAGATCATTAGTTAAACGTTAATGGTATGGCTTCAGAATAAGGTTTGAGAGGGTGTCCGATGGAGGCAGGAGCAGAAACAGTTTTTAAAACATAGCAAATTAAAGATAATTGTTTAATGTCAGGTCTTTCAAATCAAGTATATCTTTGATATAGATGGTGAACAGAAACAAACGATACACTTCTCAAGCCTTCGCCAGAACATTTTGTTTTTAGGGATTTAAAGGCTCTTCTGGAGGCATCCTGTATAGCAACTGCATCAAGTTCATGCCTCTTCCAACACAATTTCAAAATGTGGAAACAGAAGTAAATAGAGAAAAGTTTAAAGAAAGTTTGCTATTCTTCATTGCAAAATAAGCCTCAAGGATACAGTTACACAACATGACTTAAAGGAGTTGAAAGGGAAAAGCATCAGGCGATTCTCCTTTGGGATGGATTTGGTAAAAGCTGATCATTTAAGATAAGATACAGTTAGTTTGGCACACAGCATTAAGAGAGGCTGTAGAGTTTAGTTTCAGGTCCTTGCAGAGGGTGGGCAGTAATAAGTGCTGAGGGGGCTTTTATATTGAAAATGTCACTGACTATCCCTGGACAATCTTACATCTGGTTATACTTAGCTCAGCTCTTAAGCACCTACATGTCGCTATAGTTATTATTGGGTGTTTATGCTCAACTATTAGCAATCATTTTATCAGTGTTGGTACCATGTTGTTATCCTTTAAACCTCTGCAGCCATGATTTATTTGTACTCCGTAGCACTTTTAGGTTAGTACAACTGATAGCTAACACAACATCATTTATAATCCAAATGTAACATTTGTGATAGTGGGCTGTATAAATAAACATTGATGGATTGAATCCTTTCAAACTGCAACATTATTGACACAATTGTTTTTGAGGTTGCTTTTCACCAAAGAGCTGTACAATTGTAATTTGTTTTCCGGCTCTGTTTCGTTTTGTCTGTGTTATGAGTTGGTTATATTTAGTGTCAGGTATTGCAGGAACATCTACAACAAATGCTGCCAAATACTCTCACCACAGGGGCATCGCAGTAAGGTGTTGACTGTGGATGATTTGGATGCATTTGCTGAGGTTTTTAAGCTAGTCATGGGACACACACATACTGTCTACTGTTTTGGTGACGGGTTGGTATTGATAGGCATCTGAGTATTAATTGGATAGTAGCAACTCATTGTGATGCAATGATGCATTTTGATTATAACTGCAGGAAACTAAAGGTGATCTTTTGATTGTGTTGGACAGACACAGGTGCAGTAGAGTTGCAAGATCAGAGAAAATGTGGTGTCAGCCTTTCCACTAATAACATACAAAAACAATGGATAAATGTTTGGCTAACAATCAAATTAATAATAGAAATAAATAAAGGATACCAAATGGTCTTACTTATTGAGTGCAACTCAACGTTATCTTTGGTTTGCATGTGCAAAAACTTCCAGGGGACACTAAAGCCCATCACATCCAGAAGGGACACATTGATACAAATATAGAGAGACATTACAGTCAAACAAGCCCCATGTGCACACTGAAGCAAGGTTAATAAATACTAGGGGCGTGTGGCGCAGTGGGCTAGTGCGCTGATCTTTGAATCAGAGGATAGCAAGTTCGAGTTCCACTGCAGTCAGCATGTCGTTGCGTCCCTGAGACACTTCACCCCAAATTGCTCCTGTGGGGATTGCCCACAGTATTGAGTATGTAAGTCGCTTTGGATAAAAGCGTGTAACATGTAATGTACTGCCATTGAATAACCACTATCAGCAGTGGTGTAACTATTTTAGGGAAACCCATATCTCCCTCCTGACATCTCCTTGTCTCCCCCCCCCCCCCCCTGCAGACAGCTGTGTAAGGAGTTCTCAGACCTGCTGGCCCAGGACAGGACCCCCCTGGGAAACTCTCGGCCGAGCCCCATCCTGGAGCCGGGCATCCAGAGCTGCCTCTCCCACTTCTCCTTCATCACGCACGGCTTCGGCTCGCCCGCCCTCTGCGCCGCGCTCACCACCCTGCAGAACTACCTCACCGAGGCCCTCAAAGGACTGGACAAGATGTTCATCAACAGCCCCCCCAACAACAACCGGCACGGGGACAACAAGGCCGACAAAGAGGAGAAGCAGCGGAAATGAAGCGAGGCGGGGGAGACGATGGGAGGCAGACACACAGACAGAGGCGATACACTTCTAGCTTTACACCACTGTCACTGACAGGGCCGAAGAGGAGGAGGAGGAGGAGGAAGAGGAAGAGGAGACCTGTGGGCCAGTGTCAGAGAGCACAGAGGGATGTTTCATCTGTGTTACGTTCTTTTCATTCCCCTGAGGACATGATGGTTACTGTGTTACATCCATTTCGCTCCCCCTGCCTGCATCCTGTGAGACTGTGATGCTGCAACAAACTACAGTGTGTGTGTGTGTGTGTGTGTGTGTGTGTGTGTGTGTGTGTGTGTGTGTGTGTGTGTGTGTGTGTGTGTGTGTGTGTGTGTGTGTGTGTGTGTGTGTGTGTGTGGTGTGTGTGCGTGTGTGTGTGTGTGCGTGTGTGTGTGTGCGTGTGTGTGTGTGTGGTACAAACTGATACATTGACTTTAATCAAATGTATTATGTCAACCATTTCACATCAGGTTAGTTGAAAGCAATAATATTAAGTTGAACCTAATAATACTTTATTTAAACTCAATATTATTGCTTTCCACTAACCCAATACAGCTCTGTGAAATCTGTTGACATCCTATATTTAATTAAAGTCAACGTTTCAGTTCTTTCAGTGTGCTTGTGTTTGTCCTCACACAGGAAAAAAGCATTGTGGGTATGAAGCATTTTATCTGTGAAACAGGTTTGTGTGGTCACTTAACGAGAGGGGGGAGGGGGTTTATTTATGTGTGTAAATATTAATTTATATTAATTTAAATGGATGGTTGTGTAAATAGGTGCACCAGCTATTTTGGAGTAGGCCTATTTATCTGTGATTCGACTTTTGTGAGCCGGAGGGGGGTGGGGGGGGGGGCAGTGTTTTTCTGTTCTTATAGAGCTGTTGTCATGGTGCTGATGATGGGTAGACATGCTTCTAATTGTCCAGTGATTTCATTTCTATCACATTGATAATAAACCATGTGTTTTATTATGCGAGGTGTGCAGCCTGCGCCTTTTCTCCAGTGAATCATCCACTAAAGTCCCACTCAAGTTTGGGAATCAGTCACCATATCCAAAATATAAAACCTGGTATTCTTTGGCTGATGTCAGACAATTTAACCTCATTTGTTTTAATTAAATATTAAAGAACGCCTCAAGAAATAGTTGACATTTCCCAAATCAAATTCCACTTTCTGACTGAAATTGGAGTTCAAAAATATCCTCTTATTCATGGTTTTAAATGTGACGGTTTCAAATTTGCATTGAATCTGATTTAGTGTGTATTTTAACAACGTGTTCATCACAAAATAAATGTCTAAATGGATTAGGTACCAGTGTAAAAAAAAACATTACTATCTAATTAATGGACCAACATAAAGCATAAAATGTTTTAATTTCATTCCAACTATTTGCAGCAGCACAGTCAATGTGCGGTCATTGACAAGTAAGAATTTCAGATATTCATCAAAAAACAACAACACATAAAATCCCTCAGTCTGAATGAACAATAATCTGAAGCAAAATCTATCCTTACATTTTCCTGCAGGGAGGTAGCAAACTGATATTAAACAGCACAATCTTTGATTCAAATGCAAATAAAAAAGGAAACTCCAACACCAAAATGTAAAACAATGGACAACTAAATGAGTCTTTAAGGTTTTCTGTCACAATTGCTATTTGTAGGTTTACCTTAATAGACTTAATTTGCAGTGAGGATAATTGAGTATATTCCATAAATGACAATAGATTAAAGTAGTAACAGTTATATTATTTGTACACAAAAAGTTCAAAATTGATGAGTGACCTCTATTTTGTTATTGTTGGCTATTAAAGATATTCTGAAATTCTTACACATTTAAGGCCATGTTCAAGATTAATATTCAAAATAAGAATATGTTTTTACAATCATATAGCTTTGTTAGGCAACTCTATCTGGATTATAATACTGCAAAGGCTCTGAAACACGCAAACACGCAATGATGGATACTGGGAGATAATTGGCTGCATTTTCCGGTCAGAGAGGCTCTCGTTTCAGGGAGGCTTCTCTCTCTCTCGCACGCGCAGGGGGAATAGAATCGTGCCTCGCGGGCCCGATGTTCGGTGGGGCTCTACCGCCGGTGTGCTAATGACGGGAGAGCGCGAGACACACAGAGAAGAAGTAAAGGGAGAAAGATAATGAGAAAGAGAGACGGAGAGAATACGGAGCTCTAAAGGCGGAGAGACAGATTCGATTTTTTTTCATTTTAAATAACTTAAAAACCATAACACTGTCATTCTCATTAAAGACCACCTTCAAAAAAGGGGAAACTCCTAGACACCTTTGTCTGTAAGGAAATATATAGAAAAGGGCAATCTTAACTCAAAAAGCGTCCTTATAACATTTTTAAAACAAAAATCAACCAATCTGAAATCAACCAAACTGTGCATTGTACCACCTTGGACAATGTGCTTTGGCAATTTGTGATATGGTGATAAAGCTTCTTTAAATATGAATTTGAGAATGAGGAAGAGAGTCAGAAGTCATGTTGTCTGACAGACAGTTTTTTTTGTTATGTAGACTATTGGCAGCTATTTTTGAGAGACGCAGAGAAGATAGCCTACTGACATAATGACAAGAGTGTGTTTTGATATGGTCATGCCAATAAAGCTTATTTGAATTTGAGAGAGAGAGGGGAGGGTGGGAGAGATAGAGAGAGTGTCCCGCGGGCTCAGTGTGACCCGTGGAGTGGAACGCCGCGTGACGCAGGTGCAGAGTTCAGCACCCGCATGTCCGCGAGCGATTCACGCTCAACAAAGACTGCAGGAAGCTGCTGAGCATCAGGACTACAACACCGACAGGTTGGCTGCAACCTTAAACAAACAAGCCGAAGATAACACAACAAAACACACGGAAGAGAAACGTTTCCACTAATTACTCGAGCAGCTTTCTTTAAATAAGACAGTTACAAACTCCCTTTAATCAATGTGAGGAAAACTGAAGGATATTTGAATGGTAAACTTGACTACTTAAATTCTTTATCTGGCTGACGTGTCGATACAAAGGTGTATCTTCTTCTTATATTGGAAAATAAAAATAAATAGCGTATAACCTATCGGCTACCAGAAATGAAAATTATAGAAAAGGTCTCAAAGTCTTCCGGCTGTAGCTATTCTTACAGTTTTCAAATAAAGAAATAACCAGTAATCTAAATAATGTAATGAATAGGCTGTGTACTGGTGATACAAATATATAAAGATGTTGGGATAAATGGAAGATTGTTCCAAAGCAGAAAGAGAACATTACAGATAATCCTAAATAGGCATTAAAGCCCAATAAAAACGATAATAAATCAAATTTCTTTAAATTACATTTTCAAATGAAAATTCAATTAATGAATGGAAAAAATATCATGTCTATAATTAAAGTAGCTTTGGCAACTGCTGTTTATGTTGTCCTGCCACACAAGCTGATCTTATGGAAACTGAATTGGCAGGAAAGTGCCTTTTAGATTGTTAACTTACTTGATCAAGTATTTTTCATCTCCAAACCCAATAACTAACACCAGTGGTCTCTGTAGGTTGTGTGTCGTTGCGATCACAGTTAGTTGTGTATTGAGCCTCAGGCCTCTTGAAAAGCTTTATTGTAAAAGTCGAGGCTGCATCAAATGAGTCTTCCAATATTCTGCAAATATCATAAATTACAGTAATCCTATTATATAAGGCTATTAACACCTTCGTTGGGTATGGAGGCATATGAGAAGTTTAAAGACATTTTTCAAAAGTACTTTTTACAGTGGGGAATATGCAGAGAAATATATTTAAACACACTACAAGGCTACCCAGAAAAAATGTTGGTATCATCTGTTATATAATATGTAATTCTGACTAATTTTGTGGCACTGATTTGTAAATTGGTTGAAATTAAAAGTGCAGTTCATTTAAAACAATGTCTTACACTGACAGTCTGCAGCATATACATCAGCTTTCACACTGCGTCCTATGCTTGAGGTTTTAAATCCTTTCTAATACAGATGTGTCCTCCAACAAGATATTCAGTCAAATACAGAAATACAATATCGTACAAAGACAAGTCAAGCTGGAGGCAGATTTAACTAGTTCATAACGATGTATAATATCATATTGTGAGTTAACTTCAGCTCTATAGATTCAGTTTGTACACACTTGGCTGTGCCTGTAGTCAACAAAGGACCATAAATGTTTACAAAACTTTAGCAGCTTTCTATTATGTTTGCATTGTTTTGACCCGCGGAGGATAGAGGCCTACAACAATGTGGAAACTTACTGAGTTGGAGCTTGTCAATGGTTACTGATTCCAGAAATCAATGCAAGCTACAGGGAGTTTACAAAGTACAAGAAACAACACTTTAATGTTTCATCGGCTTGCCTCACAAAATCCGACAAACTCTAATTTAAATAGTTGTTTCATAAGTAAATATGAGTTAATCAACTTCCAGGCTAACTCAGGAGTCATTCGAGCTCTCTAGTGATATTATCTAAATCCTGTTTCTAATATTATTTACCTTTTCTTTAACCAAACGCAAAATGGAGCAAACGGAAACTCAGAGTCCGGAGTGGACAAAGTCAGCGTGTGTTAGCCTCTGCATGAATCCTAGCACCACTATTATAGAAAGTAATAATGACTCATGATGGAATAACTACTTTTGGATTATTATAGGCATTCCCTTTGAAGTGATGTCATTTCCTCAAGTTTTTTTTAGTGTGCATTAGTTGTGGAAAACTCTTCTCTGCAACGACCAGTCAACGTTTTTGGACAGGCCCAACATGGCTCCTGCAGATCGTGCTGAAACACATCACTTCCTGTGCGAAATGTAAAAGCTCCACCAGCTGCCCAGTGTTCCTGCAGGAGCTACATATAAAATAAATGACTGGTGTTTGATGAATTGATGATAATGGGAGGCTAATCTTATTTTTATGAAAACGTCACAGGCTGTTACTGTAATGAGAGGCCAAGTGGAAGGTAACTGGGTTATGAACATGGACTGAGTTTATGAAGACATTGGCAATATTTGATATACAATCTATGGGAGCACACTGACACTGTTTTCTTTATGCATCTCTGTCAGTCTGTCGTTTTTGCCAGGAAGTGAGAGAGCAGGCCCCCATCAGCAAAGCCCCTGAGCGTTCTGTCACGCAATGGGCTGTAAAAATGCTTATCCCACACACACATATACATAAACACATACACACACACACACACTAACACACACACAGGTTATCCAGCATGCAGACAGCAGAGTGCAGGTCGGGAGTAATTCCTGCTCGGGGCACTGTGCTCCAGGCAAGGCAGGCGCGTGCTGGATATTTCATTATTCATTAATTTACTGTTTAACAAATCCTGTCATTACTGAGCCTGAGCCCAGTTTCCACACACACACACACACACACACACACACACACACACACACACACACACACACACACACACACACACACACACACACACACACACACACACACACACACACACACACACACACACACACTCACTTATTCACACGCAAAACACACACTCGCTGCAGTGGGTGTCAGGCGTGGCAAATCATCCTGTTTGATCCCGGCCTTCTCAACAAACGGGGAGAGAGCCATGAATAATAAGAACCGCGAAGCCTCGCCGGAACGAGGGAGCGTGACACTGTCTCACAAAAAGCCCTTCAGCGTGGAGCCGACTCCGCCGGGGCCTCACCGAGGGCCCAGGGTTCATTATATGAAAAGAGAAAACAAACAGTTGGCACAACCGTGATCAATATGAAAGGCAAAGCTCCCACACACACACAAAGGGAAAAGTGAATCAGTCATGTTTGACAAAAGACGCCGCACTGTTTCCTCTCTGCTCAAGCAGGAGTCTACTGTTTACTATTTTCACTCCGAGTCCACTAATGGGATCAGGATTAGAGCTGTGAATATGTGTTTGGTTCAAATCCCTGACAAAAACAAAGCGGTAGCTACTTGTGTTTCCCATGAAACAGTCAAATATATACAGTGATGAACTCAGACACTAGAATAATGACTTTTACTTTCCCTTTTCAGTCTACTTCACTTAATTAATTAACAGAGGAAACCTCCAGGCTAAACATATTCATTATTTCACAGGAAGAAAAACATGTATTATAAAATATTATAATGATATATTTGTGTTATTCGCATGCATTTTAGTCCAAGTCCCTCCGTAAGCAAACCTCACCATCTCACATGCACTGCACGGGGGCTGCAGAAGGTGGAGAAAGGTGACAGAGATGTGACATCAGACCTTGTGAAAAGCAAAGGTTCAAAGCCTTGAAGTCCTGCGCCCTGAATGCCACAGAGAGAGGATACGGTCTGGCGTTCAAGGGGAGGAATGACTTTGTTTTCTCGATCTGCTGCCCTCAAGTGTGTGGCGGTCTGTGGGTGGCCGCAGACTTGATGTCATTAACATGTGACATATGTAGAGCTGACTGGGAGTGGCTGCGGGCCAGAGTGTGTCTCCGCTGCTCAGAGTGAGTCTGGGCTCTGTCAGCAGTCAGCAGCCAAGCCACTGTCGTCTGCTGCTGGTGATAGTGAGCACGTTTATCAGTATGCATGACGGGCAGCGTGCATGAGTGTGTGTTTGCTGGTAGCTTAGGGCATGAGGAGGAGGAGGAGGAGGGGTCTGGCTGGTGTTTCTACGGTGGGGATGTGGATGTGTGGGCAGGGACACGGGCAGTCCGGGTCCCTTAAGGTTGGACTGATGATGCTGAGCTGAAGTGACACAGCTGCTGCGGAGCAAAGAGTGCCTCTGCAGACGGGTCAAGGTCACACAGAGGAGAGCACACACAGCTCCTCACAATCACTTACACTCTGAGAGACACACACACTCAGGAATACAAAGCAATGCTCGCTTAGCCGCCATGGCCAGAAATTACTTTGACCTACTATCAGGGAGATAGTCATGTCTGTTAGCAGGTTGCAGTCTGGTTTCTTAAGATGTGTATAAGGGTGCTAGTCAATGTTCAACACTTCCCCTGTTAGCCAAAGTGCTGACCCTTGCCTACACAGGTTGGATTGATTCGAGCAAAAAACAGTCGGGTCAAAGACAAAGAGGAGAGCATAACTCGCCCACACCTGGTTTTCTTCCAAAAGTAACAAAATCCATCTGTCAGCTCCTCTGAAGCTTGTCAAATAACATGTTGTATCTTGTTGTCCAATCTGTATCAACCAAAAGTTTGGCTTATACCAGCTAATTGTGTTATTTCACCATGGGAATATTTCTCTAACTATAACCAAACCTCCATGTAATTACGCTTATTTCATTTGCCAAAACCAAAAGCTCTCTATAATGGTGGCGAATAGTATAAAAGTCCAAAATAAGTACTGCTGTTGTCTGCAAGAGGACGTCAGATCAGCAAAATTCTCACCAATGTCATATGTGAAATTAATTGATGAACAATAGAGAGATACACTCTAAATTGAAAGCTAAGAGACCCCTATAAATAATTTTGTAGCCAGCACCCAAGTCATTTTGTGACCTAATAACTCCATCGTTTATGTCCAAAAGATAATTTTGCACCGTTTTAATAATAATAATATCATAATATATAATAATATCATATAATATCAATAATATCATATCGCAATGTTGTGCTTGTTAGAGCGGACCTTGAACCTCACCGCTTCTTACACTGCTCCGTGCTATATGGTAGTCATTCAAATCTAGTTATTATCTGTAAAGAAACTGAGGGATAACTGGTGGAAGTTCAATCTCAATCAAAAAAGACATCCCATATCAGCTATGAGGTATACATTATTGGTGGGACTGTGTGGGGGTTTGATGAGTTCTATGTGTGCACCTCCACAATATTGAACTCCACTCGTGCGTGCATTATTAACCCCTTTTACTCAACCCCCAACACACACACACACATACACGCACACACACAGTCCTCCGGGAGCCAGTTGTTATTAGCTGTGTTTATTGTTGGAGGCATGCTTGGGTCATACCATTTACAGACACAAACAGACCTGGGAATGAGTGGAGGGATGACACTGAGGTCAGACATGAAACATCGAGCATTGATTGAGAGCGCAAAGATTTCTCAACTCAGAGGAGAGAGACACTTTAGCTGAAAAACGGGTCAATGGAGAGAGCAGAAAACTCTTCAAACTCTTTACAGTCTAAGTTAGAGGGTGACCACAGGAAGAAGAATAAGAAACTAATGATCCCATTAGCATTAGTCAAAAGTATTTTTCCATGTTTTAGTCAACTTAAACAGATGTAATGCTGATTGACCCTCTTGAATAACATTACATCCTACTGGTTTCATACATTTATTTAGATTCAAAAACTACATTAGCACCGATTCTCTTAACCCTCCTATTGTCTTCGTTTTCCCCCCTTACTTTGGTGTTTGCGGTCAAATTTGACCAGTCCTGTTTTAACTGCTATTACATTTACACAAAAACCATTAGTCATCACCAAATGTCATTTAATACCCTTTCAAACTGTAAATATTGTATCAGACTACTGGTACACATGAAAAACTGTAGTAAATATACAATGAATAGACACTGAACATGTATTGCATGTGCCGTGTGATCCATGTGGGGGGATGGGCACATAAGAGCGGGAAATGTGTCAAATTGTTCTGTGTGTGTGTGTGTGTGTGTGTGTGTGTGTGTGTGTGTGTGTGTGTGTGTGGTGTGTGTGTGTGTGTGTGTGTGTGTGTGTGTGTGTGTGTGTGTGTGTGTGTGTGTGTGTGTGTGTGTGTGTTTTATCTGATCAGGATGGTTACTAATTCCTTTTCTTTATGGCGGTCATTTTACCGGGAACACCATGGGTGTTACAAAGTTGACTAAATCATCCAAAATTCAATGAAAGTGGTGATCAGCATTATCATATGTTCAAATGTCTACTGTGAAGGATATCATAAAGCCTTAATGCAAACGAATGTAAAACAAAAAAGTTATGATTGATGAAAGTAGTAAATCGCTCAGATTTGACCCGAAGACAACAGGAGGGTTAATCATTCTTTTTAAGATAACACTCAGCTTTGTTTTTGATGCCTTGGATCAAATAAGAGCGCATATAGAGCAAGATATAGTTGGAGTTTATGGTCAGTAAACATGATGAATATGGCTGCAGTATTTACACCTTTATGTGCTTTAACAAACCATGCCGTTTTATTTCTTTACATACAAAGAAGGTATCTGCCAAAGAGCAAGACAAATAACCCTAAATGCAAGGTAGATCACAAATAGATGTTTCTTGAAAGTATTCAGAGGGGAGTTTTTTAATAGGAGCACTCCAAAAAATGTAATAAAAGAATAAGGGGAAAACAAGATTACGTAAGGGGAAAAAGTGTACATTCATGTTGTTGCAACAATGAAATAAATGCAGGATCCGTAAATAATAAATATACTCGTACATCACGCTGTGGTTGAATTTCTTTCTACAAAACAGATCTGTGAAGTGAAAATAACTTGATTTGGTCAATTTGTGTTTTAGGAGACATACAAAAACACAACCTGCTTCTGCACCCTTTAGTGACGGTGTCAGTCTCCTGGTCGCCTTTCAAATTGTGTTGATTACTCGACTCGTGTATGTTTGCACATCTAGTTTAGTAATGATTACATTGTGTTTGATTCTATTTTTAATCTGTGAATCATTATTCGTATTGTGCATCTAGATAATGTAAATGCATTGCAAGCTCAAAAGCTGTGATGAAAAATACAACGAGGGGTAATGATGTTGTGTTTTAGAAGATAATGATGTGTGAACGCAAGCCTCTCTGTATAGTCTGTTGTTACAGGTACAGAAACACTGCTTCTGCTCACAGACTGTGGGAGAGTCAGAGATGGGGAGAGATACATGGCCTCAAGGCGATGGAGGTCTCTCTTCAGTGTCTGAACAAAATGCCCAGTCTGACCGAGTGAGCGAGGCCATGAACCCACCTCCACCCTGCAGCATCCAGACCACCATCCTCACACTTCTAACACTGTGTGTGTGCGTGTGTGCGCGCGTGTGTGCACGCGTGTGTGCGCGCGTGTGTGCGCGTGTGTGTGTGTGTGTGTGTTAGAGCTGAGCAGAGAAATGTAGTCGTGATTTGACGTTCGTAGCGTGGTCCATTTTGTTTCTATTCATATTTAATGTGTCTAGCTGCTGTATGTTAAAGCTGAAGGTTTTATGATTATCGTACACATGGATGGGACTCATAACTTTGGTTGTCAAAACAAATACAGACATTTTTAAGACTCCAATTAGAAAATCTAATTTTACGAAAACAGTTCTCCCCTCAAAGCCTCTTGTTTGTAACTACTTCCTGGTGTCTCAAATTGTCTTTATTAAGCTGCATGATGTTTTAAAATAGTGTCATATAAAAAGGAAGGCTTCGGGATCTACTCTAAAAATCGCCACAAAAATGCCTGTAGACTTTAATTGGCCATAATTCAAATACATTTACCTTCTCAGATAAGATGCTTGGAAACGAGTGCTATCTTTATTTTCATACGACTTTTCATACGACCCGGTGTCGGCCGAACAGGAGCCGGAGCCGTGGGACAGGCTTCGGCAGGATCCCCCACGGAAGAGGACCAGGAGTTGGCAGGACCCCCGGCGAGACAGATGATGGTGGGGCTTCCAACGGAACAGGACAAGGGGTTGGCAGGACCCCTGGCAGGAGAGTAGTCGGCGGGACCTCCAACGGGACAGGACATAGAGTTGGCAGGCCCCCCGGCAGGAGAGTAGTCGGCGGGACCTCTAACAGCACAGGGCACAGGGTTGGCAGGACCCCCGGCAGAAGAGTAGTCGGCGGGACCTCCAACGGCACAGGACACAGGGTTGGCAGGACCCCCGGCAGAAGAGTAGTCGGCGGGGCCTCCAACGGCACAGGACACAGGGTTGGCAGGACCCGCGGCAGAAGAGTAGTCGGCGGGACCCCCAACGGGACAGGACATGGAGTTGGCAGGACCCCCAGCGGAACCTCCAACGGCACTTGCGTAGGGACTCGAGTGGGGACTCGAGAGAGGACTTGAGAGGGAACTCGAGAGGAGACTTGAGAGTTGACTTGAGAGGTGACTTGAGAGGGGACTCGATAGGTAACTCGAGAGGGGACTCAAGAGGGAACTTGAGAGGAGACCTGAGAGGGAACTCGAGAGGAGACTTGAGAGGGAACTCGAGAGGGGACTTGAGAGAGGACTCAAGAAGAGACTCGAGATGGGACCTGAGAGGGGACTTGAGAGGGAACTTGAGAGGGAACTTGAGAGGGAACTCGAGAGGAGACTAGAGGGGAAACTTGAGAAGGGACTCGGGTAGGAACTTGAGAGGAGACTTGAGAGGGGGCTTGAGAGGGAACTTGAGAGAGGACTCGAGAAGAGACTCGAGATGGGACCTGAGAGGGGACTTGAGAGGGAACTTGAGAGGGAACTCGAGAGAAGGCTTGAGAGGGAACTTGAGAGGGGACTTTAGAGGGGACTTGAGAGGGGACTTGTGTCGGTCGGTACGCCGACAGGACACGGGGAGCTGGCGTAGGCTGGAGAGCCAACAAGAGACGAGGTGCTGGAGTCGGCCGGTACGCCGACAGGACTCGGGGAGCTGGCGTTGGCCGGTATGCCGACAGGACTCGGGGAGCTGGCGTCGGCCGGTAAGCTAGTCCTGGAGTCGGGACCATGGCTACTGGGGCCGGTACTGAAGCCGGGACCATGGCTACTGGGGCCGGTACTGAAGCCGGAACCATGGCTGCTGGGGCCGGTACTGAAGCCGGGACCATGGCTACTGGGGCCGGTACTGAAGCCGGAACCATGGCTGCTGGGCCCGGTACTGGGGCCCAAACCATGGTTGCTGGGGCCAGGACTGGGGCTGGAACCATGGCTGTGTGGGCCGGTTCTGTAGCCGGAACCATGGCTGCTGGGCACGGAACCGGAACACGGAACCATGGCTGTGTGGGATGGCATTGGAGCACGGAACCATGGCTGTGGGGGCCGGCACTGGAGCATGGAACCATGGCTGCTGGGGCCGGAACCAGGGCCGGAACCATGGCCGCTGGGGCCAGAACTGGGGCCGGACCCGCTGGAGTACGGGCTGGAATCCTGGCCTTGCATCTTCCAGAGACCTTTTGGAAGCTCCGTGGACCTCCAAACGCCAGACGGGTTTCTGAGAAAAGGTCTGAGGCTGGAGCTGGAGCCGCTGGAACCGGAACAGAGGCCTGGACCATGGCTGTGTGGGCCAGGTAATCGAGCAAGGAATCATAGCTTTGCGGACCGGTACTGGTGCATGGATCCAGGGCTGTGGAAACCGGAACTGAAGCCGGAATCATGGCTGTTGGAGCACGGGCTGGAATCCTGGCCCTGCGTCTCCTAGAGGCTTTTTGGAGACTCCGTGGACCTCCAACAGGACAGTAGTTGGATCCCAGGAAAGGGTTAGAAGCTTCGGACCAGTCCTCAGGATAACTTGTGAAAAGTTGTAGCCACTCAGGCAACGAACTCCTCAACCAAGGCATTTCGGCCACCTCCATTCGTGCCTTTTTGAGGATAGCCTCTTTGTCCCTTCTAGAAGAGGTTCCATTCCACTCGGCATGATAACACTGTAGGGAAAAATCCTAGATCGAACAGATCCAACTCAAAAGCATGAAAATCCGCTGGGTCCATTGTTGGTCGGTTCATTCTGTCAGGATGCGTGGAAAAGGTAGGACCCAAATGCAGAATTTAACAAAAAGCGAGCTTTATTAAATAATAAAAGCTGTGTCAAAAAGGCATTATCCAAAATATCCAAAAACAAACGAGCAGCACAAGGAACATGGACCGTGGAATAACATGGAGGGAAAACAATGAACCGACATGGAACACAGGGGAAGACTAGACTAAATACACAGAAGGGTAATCACAGCACAAGACACAGCTGGGCAGGGGAGGGAGAAACACAAGGGCAACAGGTGAACACAATGAGACAATCAGACACACCAGGGAAACTAACGACAGGGAGGAGGACCAGACAAAACACAAGGAGGAAGACAAAACACAGAATGAACAGACTTACAAAACCCATAACCAGACAGACAACACTAAAACCGTGACATAAACCTAGGAGTGTGACACTCAGTAGGACTCTCATACATAAACAGCAACTTATTTTGGTCTTCAATTATTATGTATTTTTTTTAGGTATGGTTGCATACAAACATTATTAACTATAAACCGCGCGTGTGTGCACTGCCAAGGAAGTAATTGTTCAAATGCAACCCCTGTCTTCTTGCAGCAGGAGACACATTCAAGTCTGGATCGTTCAACCTTTTAAACACGTAAATTGTCTTTTAAAGTGTCTTCGTGACAGAAATATTGAATGTTAACACAAGCTAGTTGCTGGTTGAGTCCCAAAAACATGGGGCCTTTGTATGTAAGAGTTGAAGAAACTGTGTGTGAGTGAGTGTGTGTGAGGAAGAGACAAAGGGGACGCTGCTGTGGCCGGTGGGCTGCTCGGGTTATTTGGACGGCAGCAGCGGGGCTTTTCTTGACGATGAGCCTCAAAGACAGGAGGAGGCCCGGTTCTGACGCTCATCACATCTGAAGCCCCCATCTGTACGGGTGTCTCCCCACCAGTCAACTAGCCAACACACACACACACACCCCCACCGACACACACGCCTCTAATCTCTTCTGACAGTGCTCACATTCAGTTAGGCCCCACAGTGCTTGTGCATGTCACTGACCATAAACAAAACATACACTCGTCCACAGGACACGGGGCGTGGAGACCCGAGAAATACCACAAGACGGGTGTGGGGAGTGTGTGTTGCACTAAGTGTGTGTGATGCCAGTGATGAGTGGATGCATGTGAAGCTTCTAGGGAAGGAGAACAGATGCCTGCAGGTCATGGCTTACCTCTGACATTACAGCAAAGTCAACGGCAGCAGAGCCAATGGGAACAAAGAGTTAGCAGCCGGGCTGATCATCACACTACTGGCTTTCCTTTCAGTATTTACTAGTGGTTCCAGTACAAAGAACTCATCGAAATGTACTGAACGTGTCCTGAATCTCAGAGTTTTTTGATGGAGTTATGTCACCCTAACTGTAAAATATGATCTAGTTTTAAGTTGCAATTAAGAATCAATTTGCTACTCAGCACCATGGATTTATTAGAGGGACCCTACTATGATTTTGGGGCTTCTATCTTTCCTGTAGTGTGTCCTATAGGTTCATTTGAATCGTCTGCAAAGGCTAAAATCCCTGTGTTCCCTCCAGAGGGAGTTTATCTCCCCTTTAAGGACCCTATACTCCTATACTAGGATCTTTGACCTTTCAATTTGACAGTTAGCAACCAGGACGGTGTTCCTAACTTTCCACGACCTTAACCCAGAGTCTCAGTAGGCTGCATGTCATATAAAACAGTACTTTATTTTTCAATTTGTCACAAAATGAAAAAAGCTGCTATTACTAATCCATCGGCTCCTCAGCACCATGCACAGCGTCATGGATTTATCAATTTACCGCAAATGATATTTCAGAACTTCAGAAGGACAAACATATTGAACTTATTTTATGGCCGCCGCCACCTCTGCTGAAGACGTTTTCTAAATGAGTTCACATCTAAGCTCAAGGTCTTATATCTGTGTGTTCACCATTGTTTGCTACACAGTACTACAGGTACAATTTCTAATAGTCTCTCCTCTAGTTAAAAGTTGAGAATATTGGAAAAGTGAAGGAAAAGGAAATCATTTTGATCCTGTTCAGAAAAAAAAATATTGACACATACAATCCCCCGGGGATGTTTCTTATATTTTTAGCTGCTGTCAAAAATTATAACTCTGGGTTCTCGTGTTGTGTTTTGGGGAGATGAGCTTGCAGTGTGAGTCCCTGGAGAAACAGTTTGAATCCCACCGTGCCAGCTCTCTGGCTGCTGGCTGCTTAGCGAGTGGAAACACAGAGAGACGTTCCCACCAGAGAAACTGTTTACAGACCGCTTGAGAGCCATTCTAGTTTTACTAAGCGATACACAGCAGAGTGTGACAGGAACGGCGGCAGAGAGCGAAGACGGCGTAAACAAAAAAGATCCAAGTGGATGTGAACCAACAGCAGCATGACTTAATACAGATAACTTAAGAGCAATTATTCAGTCCAACTACATCAGCTTCTGAGAGAACTAGTTTTACACATCTGTTCAACTTCTACTAAAGTTAAGGCAACTTGAACTACTTGGGGAAGGTTTCAGAAAGATTATCTTCTCCATTTATAGAAGCAAACAATGACTGTTACAAACTGCACTGTAGGTAACAACACTGGAACATATTAAAGAGGCCCCTTTGTGCTCAAAACACTCACAGGACTTGGTTGTTGGTTTGGTGAGAAGATTTTCATTAACTTTTAAAGTCGTCAATACTAAAATATCACACAGCATTTTATGATATTATATATACTTGGAGGAAAAGACTAAGGAAAGCCTTATTTCATTCTGTACATTACATTATTTGTGAAGTGTCAGGGTGTTATTTTTGGTAAAAATTACATTTTTGGGGTGTTTCCATTACGCTCTACTTTTAAACCAAAGACATTATTTTGTAACACACCATTTGTTCTGCATGAAAACTGCTCTCACACTCAGATGTCTGCTTCATGACTTCCTTCAGTGTGTAAAAAGAAACAACTATTAGCATTAGCTCAGAGACCATATTTGGACTCACTGTTTCAAAACTGCTCTTCCTCACAGGAGGTGTGAGAAAAATCCTGCAGCACTAAGAGGAGAAATCAGGTTTAAGGTTACTTGATAAGTCAGAGTGCGCGCACACACACACACACACACACACACACACACACACACACACACACACACACACACACACACCACACACACACACACACACACACACACACACTAACAGATTGGGAATGATTGACAGCTCTGACCTGAATGTGCACATGGCTTCTTCCCCCCCCCCCAAGCTACAAGCATGCATGCACAGATGCACAAACACACACACTGCTATACACACCGATGCACATATATTCTTGCGTGTGAGCAATCACATCCCCAATGACAAACCATTCATTATTTTATCTGTGTGTCCATGTACGTATGTAGTATGTATACATGTATGTATGCATTTATGTATATATGCATGTGATGTATATTCATTCATCTGTCTGTTTGTATTTCTTTCAGAAGTCAACAACCAGCATGTTAAATAGGACAAAGATAATAGGACTTAATGACGGCCATAACAAACATACAATAATCTGAATATGCTCTAATATTAACCCTCCTATTGTCTTCGTGTTCCCCCCCCTTACTTTGGTGTCAAATTTGACCGGTCCTGTTTCAACTGCTATTACATTAACACAAAAACCATTAATCATCACCAAATTTAATTTAACACCCTTTCAAACTGTAAATATTGTATCAGACTACTGGTACACATGAAAAACTGCAGTAAATATACAAAGAATAGACACTGAACATGTATTGCATGTGCCAGGTGTGATCCATGTGGGGGGATGGGCACATAAGAGCGGGAAATGTATCAAATCGTTCTGTGTGTGTTTGCCAGGTGTGATTCACATGGGGGATTGGGCACATAAGGGGGGGGGAACACATCTAGAGTATGAGTGTGTGTGTGTGTGTGTGTGTGTGTGTGTGTGTGTGTGTGTGTGTGTGTGTGTGTTTGTGTGTGTGTGTGTGTGTGTGTGTGTGTGTTGTGTGTGTGTGTGTGTGTGTGTGTGTGTGTGTGTGTGTGTGTGTGTGTGTGTGTGTGTGTGTGTGTGTGTTTGATCTGATCCGGATGGTTACTAATTCCTTTTCTTTATGGGAACCGGGAACACCATGGGTTTTACAAAGTTGACTAAATCATCCAAAATTCAATGAAAGTGCTGATCAGCAATTTGATATTTTCAAATGTCTACTGTGAAGGATATCATAACGCCTTAATGCATTCGAATGTAAAACAAAAAGTTATGATTGATGAAAGTAGTAAATCGGTCAGATTTGACCCGAAGACAACAGGAGGGTTGAACTCAATAACGACTTGAATGCTCTCACTAGGCTAAATAAAATCTGCATTGTACACACATTGTGATATATTACAAATAAATGCTCTAAAAACGAAAAAACACTGAATTTTTAGGGGCAGATACATGCAATAAGTCCATGAGTAGTTTATAATCATGGTATGCTTTTGTGGTCCTATTTTTTAATGACTCATTTAACCCAGCTTAAAGACTTGATTTCACCTTTCATTAATATCTGCTTTGACATTTGGAAAAGTCACAAACCCACTGGTTATATGGTGCTTATATGGGCTCTGTCTGTTAATATTAAAAGCACTTCTATAAGAGCTTTTCTTTGTGGAAATATCATGTTTTAGTGTCCTTAAAAATGGATACACACAAGTTGCAATATCAATCTGTGGGTTGTTCTTAGATCCCTCCTCTGTGGCATTTTTGCCCTTAATTGTGGGGTTTCTTTGGAGTCTTTCCTTGTACGATGTGAGGGTCTAAGGACAGAGCGTGTTGTATTCTGTACAAACTATAAAGCCTCCTGAGACGAATGTGTCATTTGTGATATTGGGCTATATAAATAAAACTTGATTGATCGATCATGTTCATCGTAGAAGAAAATGTGTGTTCGACAGTTTGTGGAAACAATGTCCATGTAACAGTGTAATAAACTATACTTCACTTACACTATTTGTTAGTATGATGAGGACTTCTTTCCCAGTATGGCATTGATTTGAATATTAAGTATAACGCCAAGAAGAGTAGCATCATGATTGTGCGAAGTAGAGGATAAAAAAGCTGTATTTCCTAATGTTATTCTCAGTAGCAACATTCTTCTTGTGTGCAGTGAGATCAAGTACCTTGGTCATTATATTTCTGATGATCTTACAGATGACAAAGACATCCATAGACAACGCAGGCAAACATATTAATGCGGACATTTCACAAGTGCTCTGTAGATGTCAAGGTATCACTTTTTAAAGCTTTCTGTACACCATTGTACACGGCTCACCTGTGGAGTAACTACAAGGCTAGCAGCATGCAAAAACTAAAAGTTGCATACAATGATGTTTTATGGTTGCTGGTGAGGGTACCAAGATGGCACAGTGCCAGCCAGCTGTTTGTTAACTTACCTACTGTACCTGTCAAGCCCCCCACACACACACAAGGGGGGGGGGGGAAACAGCGGTAAGTTTAAAGTCTCAAAAATGCTACAACGACTGTCACAAACTGGATGAATGTGAAGTATTTTGTTAAAGGAGCATGGAAAGCGTAATTCAGGAGCACTATTGGAGTGACTTTGATGGTTATTGGACTCAGGATTCATTAATTTGGATTCCCGCTGTATGAAGAAATTAAAGGACGGCGCAAGTGGAAACAATTCACAAAGGCATTGAACTGTTTAAAACACATGCTCAAAGTAAACCGGATTTTGCCGATGTGTTTATGTGGATTCAAAAGTCGTAAATAATCTACAAAATGGAGGAGACCGATCTGATTGGAGCAACTGTGACAAATAATCCAACTGAAACCGGCATGGACAACGACTATGTTTTAAAAATGCGCTTATCCAGACAAGCCTGGT
Source organism: Gymnodraco acuticeps (assembly GCF_902827175.1). NCBI lineage: Eukaryota > Metazoa > Chordata > Actinopteri > Perciformes > Bathydraconidae > Gymnodraco > Gymnodraco acuticeps. The sequence continues at coordinate 189,557 of NW_022991739.1, read as the reverse complement.
TTGGACACTTTATGGACAGAAGAAACATTTATATTAAAGAAATAATTATACTTTTCTTTCTTTTTATGCCTTTAATACTAACTTGAATTTTTATTAAAATTAATTAATCAATTATTTTTTATATTTTATTGTAATGTAGAGACAAGGCTTTTAGTGACAATCATGTATTGCCTTACAATTATATGTAAAAAAAAAAATGTAAAAAAAAAAAAGAAAGTCTAAATATGATATTTGGCCTCAAATCATCTGAGGCCTGGCGCCCCCCCTGCGATCTTTGGCGCTCCCCAGGTTGGGAACCACTGGCCTAGAAGACTCGGACAATCATGTTATCTCGATTTTAATTAACCCTGTGAAGAGTTCTACTCGGTTCTCTTCCATAATTTGGAGACATTGACGCAATAGCCTCTACAGACAGTGAGCATGTGTGGCTAGCTGTAATTGGACTGATTTGTTTAGCTTTTTAATCTTATTTATTGATGTGTATCTTGTCATTTTGTATGTGATATGGACCTTGAGTCTGAAATAAAGATTGAATTGAATTTAGTCTTGGGATTTGTTGACAATAACCAAAATATAGAACATCAGAGTCATGCTGTGTTCACATTTATGATACAGTACATGGCCATATCGTGTGACTGAGCGTTGCTGTGCAGTTGGAGCTTTGTCTCCTCTCACATCTTCCCTGAAATGAGCCACAGGCGAAGCAAAGTGAGTGTTAACAAAAGGGATACCAACCGCCTTCAGCGCTGAGCCTCCACTCGCCCTCTGGAGCCGACAGTGGGCGAATATTCATCCCTGCTCACATAATCATTGTGACTTCAGCGTGGTGGATCTGAGCGGTTGTTCTTATGACCTGCAGGGCATCGGAGGAGCCTCGGTGGCGTGTTCGGATCATGTGAGCTGCAGGGATTCATTTGATATTTTGTAAATGTGTTCTTTCTAATGGGGAGAATATCTGCTCCGACTTTGGTTAAACTTTCTGCTTCAAGTTGAAGGAAAATGCCAGAATTTCTTTTAAATTAGCACTTTTTATTACAAGTTTAGGGGATTTGAAGGGGAACAGATGCAAACATTCCAACTGTGTAACCCTGTTATGTTAGGCGAAAACATGAGAAAATGACTGCCTCATTATCCTGAAATCACTTTTTAATTTGAATGAATTCACTTAGGCGTAAAAAATATTACATATACCATGTTGCGGCTGTGTCATGCAAAGAAGTGATAAAGTGTAATAAAGCAGACGTGCCCTATTTCTAACTTTTTTAAATAGTTTAGTGTAGCTCTGCAAACACACACACACACACACACACACACACACACACACACACACACACACACACTCAGATAGCAAAGGCGGAGCAGAGAATAGCAAAGCAGAAAGCGAGAGGAGGGCTCACCATCTTCTCCGTTAAGCCTGGCTGACTAATTCTTGCTGCTAATTTGCGTTTGGTTAATTAACTAATTACTGAGGATGTCTGAGGGCGAGGCTGTCTGTCAGCCTGTATCAGTAATTATTTTCATCGTTTTAATTAGACTCACACACTCCTAGACTCCATTTCTCCCCTCCTACCACACACACACAGCCGCACACATCGAAGCATAAGTAAACAGACAGTATGGAGACCCTGTAACGTCTGTATCTGCTGATGTTTAAGATATAGGTTCATAACATTTGCATTTACACCAGGATTTAACGAGAAGGAGGAGGGGCTTTACTGATGTGCTGCTGGGAGATTATCTCGTGAATTCACGGCAGGGAAAGTTTGAGTTTCTGACATGACTGCCTCCCTGAGTGGTGCAGAGTTTATTTCAGATTTTAAAGGAAAATATCAACTCTCGGGAAATACGTTTTAGACTTTCTTTAGGAGTGTTAGGCCCTGACATTAACACGTGTCTTTTTGTGATCCGATCACACAATGTGGAAGGACTTATTTAGTGGCTAAGTGATTAGGATTCTATTAATTCATCTAAAGCAGGGGGGTCAAACTCAATTTCATCACGGGCCACATCAGCATCATGGTTGCACTCAAAGGGCCGGTTGTAACTTTAAGACTACATAAATATACATATATAAATATTTAATATGTATAAAATAATGTATTATATTACATGATTGCCTCTGCATTGGATCATTATCGGATAGGGTAATAACTTCATAATTAACTACGTCTGAAAGCAGAAGTCTAGGGCAAACAATTGCAAGTCTCTTTCAGTGCGCATGTCACAAAATGATTTAAAAAGAAAAGCCAAATTCTGGAAAAAATGAAAAAAAGTGACATTTTGAAAAGAAAGAAACATTTTTTTTTTTTTAAAGTAACGTTTAAAAAAAAAGTTAAATTCCGAGAAAAAAGTCTAATTTGAGATGCATTGTGGAGCATGTAGTTTATGGGGCAATGTGCTTCTGTAAAGCGGCATGTAACTGTATAATAAACAGATATTCTTTGCAAGCTCTTGTGGGGCCACATGAAATGAAGTCGCGGGCCGGATTTGGCCCCCGTGCCTTGAGTTTGACACCCCTGATCTAAATAAAGGTTTTGGTCGTACTGTACAGTTTGTTTTAAAGCTCAGTTTCAGACAGAAAAGAACATTTAAAAAGAACAAAATAGACACAAGTTGGTCCACTGCATGTTCCTAAAGTTACAGGTGAGAAGGTGAAATATGATCCATGAAGTCCAGTATTAGAAAACTGCTCTTAGTTTGAAAGTATTGAGATTCAGCACAACACTGAACTATGGTTCTCTGGAAAACGATTTCACAAATCACAACGATCTATTTAACACCCACCTCAAAAAACACAAGGTAAATATTTTGGAATAAAAAGTTCATATATAGGTTTTGTTATCTACCAGGAATGTGTGGTTGCAGGTAAATATTGACTGGCCAAAGCGGTGGGAAAAGTTAGCGTACTAACGGCAAATGTTGTGCCCAGTTGAAGTTTGCCAACTCTTATCATGTTCAGAACTGTGGAACAAAAACTAAACAGGGCTCGCTTATAAATCTAACGTGCTGTCTATCAAAGGTAGAACAAATATTAAACATACTGTCGATACTTCCTGAGTGTGCAATATGGAAAAGGATTTATAATGCATTACACAATACATCTTAGAGAAGTCATTCTCGGTCTAATTCTAAAGCCTGGTCCACACTTACACAGGATTTTCTTTAAATGTAGCTTTATTTTCATGTATTTTGGCTTTTCTTCTACACCCAAACAATGTTATTCACTGAAAACAGATCTTTTGTAAAACTTCCACCAGGGAGAAGATCTTCAAACACTACATTTCCAGTGCTAATGTGCAGACAGGGAAACTGAGTTTTTTGGCATTTAAAAGCTAGCAAAAATGTTGCTGGTACTAACGTTGCTATCAGGACTTGTACATGCTTACATAAGGTATATATGTAGCAACTCTCCCAGTATTGAGGAACAGAGGCGTCAGAGTGCACTAGGAAGATCACTGCTTCATTCTCCAACCATCATGCCACAACAATGACCCACACTTTGCTGTTTGTTCTACGAGACCCAAATGCACGTGTAGGTGTGGAAGAAACCTGGACACCGGCCGTAACACCCGCTTCAATTGTCTTTCTGCATTTTTTTAAAACATTGCTTGCCCATAGCATTTATTTTGGAGAACGATGGACAAAAAACACTTTTTAAAATACAAGTGTACAAGTGGACTATAGGCTTAAATGTGTTAATTGATTTGCTGTTAAAGTTAAACTGCAAACTGTATTTAACACATCCTTGTTGTTAAATTGCTTCATGGCCAGAATAAGATGCCTCATCAGCTTTCCGCAGGTCGGAGAGAGAGAGGAGCAGAGCGGCCGCACAGCACATTTCATCCCAAGAAGCCAACTTTAGTAAACAGGCAGAACTAATGAGGACACTGAATACACACACACACATGCAGACATCCACACACACACACACACACACACAACTCAGTGTCTGAGCATTTGGAGGCCCGAGGCCCCGGGGCCAGAGTAGCCCAGATACCTGATGGGAGCCGGGACATCAAAGCTGCAGGATTAGAGAGAGGAGAGAGGAGAGAGCGCCGCGGGGAGGAAATGCTAACTTATTATCCGCTTCCAAGCTAATCCTGTTATCTACAGAATATAGCTGTGTTTAACCCCCCTACACACCTCCCTCTGACAACACACACACACATGCGGTGTACACACACACACAGAATTCAGTGTTCAGGGTTCGACAGCCTCCCCTGGTTCCTCTCTGAACCCCCAAAACCAGCTGGTTGAGTATCTTAGTTTGAGATAATGCAGATGAACTTGCACCATGTGTTCAAGTCCCAGTGCTTCCTTCAGATCCTTCTCTAGTTAGACCCATGACTGAAATCCTCTTCATTTTTGCTGGGCGTTCAGGTGATGTAACGCAGCCTGGGGCAGACATATTGGAGGTCCACAGATCAGGGTTCCCCCGGGCTGAGAGAGGCACCGAAGCTGAATATCATTTAGTTCCCCCAATCCATTTGATTTGTGCCAATGCATTCACAAACCAGATTCAATACAGAATTGTCCTTTAAACTATAACTACGTGAGGGGATGTGTTTTGCAAAAAAAGTCATTTGTTAAAATAACACAAATACCACTAAGTACAACTTGCCAGCCAACACATAACAATGATACATATCACAAAGGTAATGTACAGTCATGTATTACGATGTTATGTGTTACATAACCTCCAAAGTCAATCATATGCTGTCATAAATTGTCAAACACACTAAAAGGTTTCATTCCTAAAGTTTTTTAAGCTTTGTTTTCAACAATTAATAGAAAGACTAACATTACATGCAGACTTGTGTTTCTCATTAACTCACTTCTTGTGTTGTTAGCAACCTTCTGAATGCCGAAATCAAGTATTTAAATAACATATAACTGATATTGTATCTCTGTAACCCATTGACTACAGATGAAAACTAGCTGTTAGCCACTTACTGTATGTCTGTGACATTACAAGTCTTGTGCATTGTCTCTACTCAAATTGAACAATGAGAGAAAACTAACATTGCAGAGCTACTCTAAAGGTGTCCATTAAAGTGAAGTCAACTATGTTCAAGGTTCAAGGTTCAAGGGTTCAAGGTACTTTATTGTCAAACTAACATAGCTACAGAGTAATTATGTCGTTGAAAATCTTAGGTCACACGCTTCTCCAACAATGCAACACAATAATACAGATAAGCAGACAATATTAAAACAATATCAAAGTATATTATATTAAAAGTAATACAAAATGAAAAATAGTTTTAAAAAAGTGAGAAAAAAAAGTGGAATAGAGTCTATACAAGTTATTGGAATGCTATATTAGATAATAGATAGATAATTACTAAGTAGCAGATGAATGTTATGAAATTGTTTCAGCAGTTCAGTTGTCAATGGTAGATCCTCATCTGCAGGTCAGATGTTAGCTGCTTACTAGATTAACTACAGCTTCTATGTATTTGCTATTAACAGAGGCGAGCTTATGTAAGCATACAGAACATGTTGCTGGCAATGTTGCAGCCAGATATAAGAACCAACAATAATGCTCCTTTAGTAATGTTTTAAAATTCCCATTTAGAAACTTCTAAATTGATTACTTGATACTTTCAATCAGTGACTAGACAATTTGTTAGTTCATTGATACATGCATTAATCAAGGATGGGCTGCATAGATTTTTTTAAATGTATTTTCATTTACAAATAATGACATTTAATGGTTAAAATGCAGCTGTTTCACACCAGTTGGTGGCTTTGACACTAAACATCACATACTGTATGCTCTATACTGTCAGTATACGCTCCTGCTATACTCAGACGTGTCAGATCTTTGAGCAATGGCCAATACATTCATTATATTTCTGACAGCATGTCGGCAGCATATGGATCACTAATCCGCTCTGATTAAGCTACAAAGTGCTTTGACAGATGATCAGCTGACAAATAAACACACTTTTGATTATGGAGCTTGATGTAAGTAATAATTATATAACAACCTATTTCACACAACTGGCCTGCATGAAGACATACGGTGTAACACTAATGGTCCTGCACATTCATTGGATGCAGGTACAAGAGTTTACTGCTAGGCATAATTAGCCGATTGTCCTCTCTGACCGTGAACACCTGTAAAAAAAAGAGAGGAAGAAGAAAAGAGAGGTGGGGAGAAGTTGAAAGAGAGCATCCTTTGCAGATCATGTGAATAGAAGTGGTAAAAAAAGAATACGTAGCGCTATTGCATGTAGATGAAGTGAAATTGTCATTAGGCTAATCAGCACTAAACTAATTGGGAGTCATGGACCCTCCTATCTGCTATTCTAACCCTAAACCCGGCCCCTATCTGCAAGCAAATGGGGAAGAGAGAGAGGAGGAAGACGAGTGGAGGGGAAGAGCTGAAAATGAGAGTGAGGTAAAGAGAGGAAGAGAGAGATGAAGCCTAATTAAGAGTACTGGGATTTATGCAAATGAGACGGTGCTGATATGGTAATCAGAGCCTGCAGGGCCGTAACAGGCTGTGAGCTCCGTGGTGTGTGTGTGTGTGTGTGTGTGTGTGTGTGTGGTGTGGTGTGTGTGTGTGTGTGTGTGTGTGTGTGTGTGTGTGTGTGTGTGTGTATCTAAGAGGCTGACAGCTGGCTGTGAGGAAGGTCAGAGCCAATCAGACTCTTACTCTAATGCACACTGCCCTCTGGCCACTGTACCGTGTCCT
>NW_022991739.1:165000-182757 GCF_902827175.1 Gymnodraco acuticeps | reverse complement strand
CACACACACACACACACACACACCTCTGTTGTACACAAAAGGGTTGTGAGAGAGATCAAAAAGATGCATTGATTCAGGATTCCAGATAGAGAGCACAATAGCACAAAAAGATAATTCCTGTGTTTCTGTTGCACGTATAAAGAGCATGTCTTCACAGGGACATTACTCTTAATTGACGATTTGCTTTTAAGATACATTTAGAGGTTATTTTTCTGTTAGAGCTCTGACTTTCTGATCATCTTTCCTGCAGATGTTACAGCTGCCAACAGCGGAACAAAAGGTGTCTTGATCCTAAGAATGAAACGTCCTGAAATACGTGTTATTTTCAGGTTTTTAACAAAGACAGCTAATATTTCAACTCAATGGAGCTCATACAACAAGAAACTCTCTTTGAAGAATCTGAAATATAACAGACCGTTAGGCTCCGGCAAAAGCCTGATGTGTCTACACTTTTTTTAAATCTATTGCTCTTTTAAAATAAAATGACAGGGTGTGTTTTTGTTAAAGGTTTTCCTCATAATTCATACGTCTCGGGAACTAAACATTTTTTACGTTTGTTTATGGTCATCTTCACTAATACACCGACATACGTCACTTTCTTAGATTTACTTTGGTTCACCGCCTCTTCGTAAAAGGGACATTTCTGTCCACCAAAAAGACCATGTCTCTACAAAAACACACATTTTAGAAGGTAAATATGTTTTTGTTGGTTGTTTAGGAGGTTTGGGGATCTTAAAATAAAATCAATTTCTCAGTCTCACTCCCATCATCATCATCATCATCATCATATTCCTTACCTTGATACCAACACACAAAGCAGAATCCTAATGCCACCGCGCCATTATCAGAGAAACATTCATTGTGTTAAGGGTGAGTGTGCAAAGAGCGCTGTGTCACTGAGCTACAGTACGTTGTGTTTGTAGCGGGAGTTACCTTGAACTAGGGCTGCTCCATTATGGCAAAAATCATAATCTCGATTATTTGGGTCAATAATTAAGATCACAATTACCACATCCATTTATTGGAAAAAAAATGTGTAGTATGTTTTTAACAGTTGATTACCCTGAACTTTAAGTATAATTCAATTGAAAAACCAATACAAAAATTATATATATATTTTTTTTTAAATAATAATACAAAATAATAATCGTTTTATTTCGATTATGTTGTTTTCATAATCGTTGCAAGCCAAAATCGTAATTGCAATTAAAATACGATTAATTGAGAAGCCCTACCTTGAACCCTGACCTGTTAAAGTCGGTTTTTTCCTAAACATAAGCAAAGGGTTTTGTTGAACAACTTAACTAAGAGTTATGTCACATAAGCTTCACTGAGTAACGGTCTGGCTAGGTTAGTTTTGCCTTGATTTACAAAAAAGAACACGATAAAGTAGAATATAAATAATAAATCAGCAATAAATTAAACTGAAATAATTCAGTTCAAATAGCAAGGATTTCTTCTTCTCTGGTACGACATGTAGTCAGATTTCCTTGCACAAATGGGACTTAAATGAAACTTGTAATTACAGGAAAGAGGCAGTATCACTGCACTGTCCTCGTATTGTGAGAAAGGATGTGTTAAATAAAAAAGGAGAAACTCAGTCTCACATGCTTTGCTGCTTCAAACTGTGTGTGTTTCTTCCCAGTAAACCTCTCTGGAACCTTCAGTGAGACTGTGTGGCCACGATCCAACACTTCTGGACCATTTTGGGTTCCTCTGCGTTGATTAAACCGGAGCGTGTTAGCAGAACCAGGTGGCTTTGAGCTAAACCAATGCTCACGAGCAGAACCCTCCATTAAAATAATGAAAGCAATAAAAGCAACCACAACAACAACAAGAATAAAACCTTTGGAAAACATTTCATAAACCATCAGCAGCCAATTAGAGGAGCGGGCAAAGGCTGTGCTGCTCCTTGTGTGTGTGTGTGTGTGTGTGTGTGTGTGTGTGTGTGTGTGTGTGTGTGTGTGTGTGTGTGTGTGTGTGTGTGTGTGTGTGTGTGTGTGTGTGTGTGTGTGTGTGTGTGTGTGTGTGGTGTGTGTGTGTGTGTGTGTGTGTGTGTGTGTGTGTGTGTGTGGTGTGTGTGTGTGTGTGTGTGTGTGTGTGTGTGTGTGTGTGTGTGTGTGTGTGTGTGTGTGTGTGTGTTGGGTATTAGAGCGTTACAGAGCCCAGCCCGGCTGTGCCCTGCAGGCCCGACCTTCTAATCATTATCTGTCTGTCTTATTACGCTCCAAACCGGGCCACTCTTAAATAAAATATGCAAAGGTTTCTTAAATGATGACCCGAGGCTGCGCGCGCCGCCGCTGCTCTACATGCTGTTAATCTGAGAAATGCAAATTCCCTTCATCTCGCACTCGCCTTTATTAACTTTTTTGAATTTAAAATTCCACGAACAATGAGTTCTGTCAGCTTCTGAAATGATATTTTCTCTCCTCTTTTTATGTGCGCACGGAAGCGAGTTTAGAGCATGAAATTACCAGGGGAAATATGAGCGGTTTCATCTCTCCCGCACAATTTAATTGGCTGCTTTGCAATTATTAGTTTTTGCTGCTAACGTTTTTTTTTTTCACTTTACTGTTACTGTTTCCTTAAAGTGGCAGCTCACAACACTGTTTTATTTTCCATGTGTACAGTGTGTGTGCAGTTCCACCCACAGCCGTCAGACAGCTGCTCTGATTGGACGACTGATTCCATGTGGTTTGATGTTCAGATTTCAAATTCAGTGATTTTGAGAATAGGAATCTATTAAAATCACATATTAATTGAAAACTAGATGGGTATGCTTTTCTTTATGCTGCATACCATTTTTTAAGCATCTGTCTTCTCGTAAATTCAACTAAAATACATTTTGGCGTTCCTCTCCTCCAGATTTCACACACAGGAGGATGTCTAATTCCCAACGTTTTCATCATGCTGCTCGTTTCTCTCTTTCTCAGTAACATTATTCACCCTGCTTCTGTCCCTCTATTATTCACCTCTCTCTCGTCTCTTTCTTCCTCTCGGAGGATCAAACACCGCTTCAGGTGAGCAGGAGCTTCTCACCTCGCCTCTTCAGACTGTCAGAGAAATGTCTTTATATGTTCATCGCTGGATTTTTTTATATCAAAATATGTGTGTTCACAAGAAGGACCACTCTGGTTTAACTGAGATTTTACGATAAAGGACACTTTGACTACAACTATGTATCAGTCATGTGAATAGGTGCTCAATACCATTGCTAAAACAACTTTTTGGCTATGATATGGTTTATAGATACCCCTTGCTGCTAAATACCAATCAACTATGTGCAATATGTGCTATATGTGCAATATATATATGCCGTTAATAACTGTGTAATTTATACCTGGCTGCTAAATCCTTAGAACCGTTACAAGGTGTGTTTTTTGTATTTTGTAAATTGTGTAACTTGCTGCTGTTAAATACCATCAAACTATGTGCAATATGTGCTATGTGTGCAATACATACATTATATACATATTCCATTAATAACTGTGTAATATATACCTGGCTGCTAAATCCTAAGAACTGTTACAGGATTTGTATTTTGAAAAGTGTGTAGTAAAGTAAGTAAAAGTACGTTTTTTTAAATTTAATTTGTATAATATCATAACTTAGTACTTTTTTTAAACATATGTAACATTAAGCTGTCTGTGGCTCTTTCCTGCTGTAACGATGCAAATTTCTCCTCTGTGGGACTAAAGGTTTTCTGATTCTGATAGATCTGTTAATCGTTAAGTAAAGTCAACAATGGTTTCTTTCCAAACGTTGCCTAACCTTAACTTGGTGACTTTTGTCCCAAAACCTTATAAAGGTGCATGTATTTTTGGAGAGCAGCACAACCACCAATAACATCACATTGACATATTGTTTTATGTATTAAATAAGTTGCTAATTTATCTAACAGATCCAGGCGGGTCTGCTGAAAATGGCATCAAACTTGCAACCGAAACAATGAACGGAAAACAATCGAAAGGCCTTAGAGGACTGTGGAGGTGATCGTGATTAAATGTGTTATAACTATAATCAAATGTATTATTATGCCTTTGCAGTTTTAATCCACAGCAAAGGCAGATAAGGAATCATGGAGAGAGTTAAGAGGGATAAATAGTGATAACACCTTTGCTAATTAGACAAAACATGTAGAGTCGGTTGGTTTTTCCATTGAGAGCAAATGATTGGCACAACCTGTTCACAGTGTTCCTGAGAGTGATATTAACTGTGCTTTTTATCGCTATAAAACATGTAAAAAAAAAAAAATGTTGCCCTAAAAATAACTAACATTAAATTGTACTTCTCTGGCATCTCTTCCCTCCTGCTTGGCGCAGAGAGTAATGGACGAGGTCATGAGTGTGAGGAGGCTTCAATTGCTTCAGAGGAATAATGACTCTGAACTAATGTTGATTAGAAAGGAAGACGACACAAACATAACGAGGGCTCGCGCCTCATTCCCCTTAATCACCCTCCTTATTTACCTCTCTGCCAGAGTGCTCAATCTCAGCGCAGCTCTAAAAGGCAGCAGGAAGTGATGAGGAGCACACAAACCACGGGAAACATATACAATATCATGTGAGAGCCCATAAGATGTATTCATATTAGCAAGACAAGATAACGCTTATTCTGTACGCTGTTGCAATCAAATCCTAGAGCCTAAAAAAGTCACGTTTTTTGAAAATTGTATGGAGTTTGGTGAAGTTGTTTAAGGTTATTTCTTCCGTTTCAACAAAGGGGGACACACTTGTTCAAAGAGATTTTTACATCCTGCCTTAACCATTGCTTTCACCACCTTCAGTCGCCGTGTTGAAGCTTAACCCCTAGTCCCTGTTATGGGTCAACATCTAAAAACACAAGATCTTACATTTCCCAAAATGCAATTTAAAAGCATTATATACTCTCCGCCTGCAAGCACTCACATCTCCTAACCTCCATGACCCCTGTCTGAAATGCAGGCCTTTTATTTATTTTTTTAAAGAGGCCCTTTTATGCTTTTGGGGTTTTCCCTTTCCTGTAGTAGTGTGTTGTCTCTCCCACGCAAAAACATTGAGGGGTCAAAAGGTCGATTTACTTTTTTGATTAATTACATTTTGAATAAATCTGAATCGCACACCTGAATCTTTATCGACCAAGTGAAAACATGCTGATGAATGAAAGAAGAGTTTAACTGTACAATACAGAATCAGTACTATGTCCCCAAACGACGTGTACACAGAGCCCACACCTCCTCTGTACAGGCTGTATTTCACTCTAGAGAAACATCATTTCATTTTCTCTGTAACACACACCCCCGCCCCCCCACACACACACACACACTTAAAGCATCTCCCCCCTCTCATCAAACTCTTCCTATTGTTCTTGCTGCACAACTGCTGTACTTCAAAGTACTTTCACCCTCCCCCTCCTCCTTCTTCATCTTCTTCCCCACAATCCATTTTGTTTTGCCGTCAGTAAAATAACTTTCGGGTGCTTTCAGACATGCAGAAGATGCTGACCCTAATTTATTGCAACAACAAAACGCAATGCTATGTTTTTAACTACAGAACAATGAACCAAAATATGGAAACACTTCAAATGTAACCATAATTCTACATGTTAAAATCTTTAGATCAACAGCGTGTCAATGATGTCGCTCTGGAAACAAATTAACGAGTGTGTTTAGAGGATGTGTGTGTGGTGTGTGTGTGTGTGTGGTGTGTGTGTGTGTGTGTGTGTGTGTGTGTGTGTGTGTGTGTGTGTGTGTGTGTGTGTGTGTGTGTGTGTGTGTGTGTGTGTGTGTGAGTTTGTGATGGATCGTTGTGATGCAGGTTGGAGGAGCAATTGATTATGCCCGCCAGAGGATTGCCAGAAGCGCAATGCATTGTGGGTGATAGAAGATGAGGTGTTGGGGGTTCACAGTGACACCTGCACGCACATGCAAACAAACATTTACACACACACAGATTTATCTATCCTGTGATATTGTTGGTATTGAATAATTCAATGATTTTATCAGCAACCAACCACAACAAATGACTTAATTATGCTAATCTCAGACAGAAACTCACAGAGAAGTGTGTGTGTGTGTGTGTGTGTGTGTGTGTGTGTGTGTGTGTGTGTGTGTGTGTGTGTGTGTGTGTGTGTGTGTGTGTGTGTGTGTGTGTGTGTGTGTGTGTGTGTGTGTGTGTGTGTGTGTGTGTGTGTGTGTGTGTATCTGCGGGATTGACAGGAGCCTACAGGCTTCAGCACCGAAACGCTGATCTGGAATTTCACATCCTTATCCCGAAAGCCTTAGGACACACACACACACACACACACACACACACACACACACACACACACACACACACACACACACACACACACACACACACACACACACACACTGCCCGCAGAGCCATCGGGCGATTAGCACTACCCTACCTAGAGTCTTTTGATTTGCATACCAAGTCAGATGGAATTCATATCAGTGTGCAGCAAGTGTGACACACACACACACACACATATATATATACATACGGAATAGTATGCACAAGAAAAAACACCCACCCTCACACACATTAGGTGTGCAAAGTGAACACAAAGCAGTTGTGAGTGCGACGCTGGCTCCTCACTGAGGTTATAATTCAGCATGATGGACTGTCTGTGTCTGCAGTGAATCACCCAGGGCACCACACACACACTAACACACACACACACACACACACACACACACACACACACACACACACACACACACACACACACACAACATGATGATGAACACCAGCCTGCTCCACTTTGACAAAAGACACTGTAGATGTTTTAATAGCATTGTGTCTTTCTTAGACAGCACAGCGGTGATGGAGAGCTGTATTTGAGGAAAGTTCAGAAACTTCCCTTTTGATTTGTCAGAACTCACATCGCGGAGGAGGAGCCTCTGAAACAGTGATTAGACAATAGAGCTCTGAAACTAAACACAGGAACACACATGATGTTACGTTATTATGTGAAATAAGGTGTGTGTGTGTGTGTGTGTGTGTGTGTGTGTGTGTGTGTGTGTGTGTGTGTGTGTGTGTGTGTGTGTGTGTGTGTGTGTGTGTGTGTGTGTGTGTGTGTGTGTGTGTGTGTGTGTGTGTGTGTGTGTGTGTGTGCTTATTTGTCTTTTAATTCACAGGACATCTCATTACTTTGTTGACAGAGTACAATATATTCGTATAGCTCGGCTCAGCAACACGTGATTATTATATGACTTAAAGACAGAATGTTGTTTTGTTTCATAGCTTTGCAAGATGCTGCCGCTTGGGAAAGTCTCTAAAGTATAAAACACTGACTCAAAGGAACATGATATATATCAAAAATATTAAAACGTTTTTATTTAAAAAGGTGACAAAATAATGAATGATCAAAAAAAATCAAATCGGAACAATTATATTTTTACAGTATAACCATGTATAATTTCATAGGTGCATTATCTGCATCTTATTGAACTTTTTCCACCACTTTCTTTTACAATAAGCATTTTCTGATTGTCAGTATCACACCCAAACCTAATTTACTATAAACTACAACACCCTCTTGCGACAGCAAACAAGCTGGTGTCTGAGTAGACACCAGTAAAAGCTGAGATTTGTTTTAATTGTGAAGTATTCTTTCTTTATCTTACAAATAAGTTGCACTTTAACAATAGAAACAGATGAATATGCTGCCTGTTTGTTTTGTTCTCCTGTCAAACATCCAGCAGTCCATTACATGCTACAGTCCAGCTGCAATTGATGGAGGCCATGAACGGTTTTATGGAAAACAGCTGTATTGAATCTGTTCCAGCTCTCTTCCACCTCATGAATGAAATTTCCCATGCTGCACTGCTCCGGGCTCTGGCACATCTACGAGGTAGAGCACTCTCTCTTTCTCTTTGTCTCTTTCTTTAATGCCTTCAAACACCTTATTGCCGTTCGTCAATTACCGACACACATTTTGGCAAGAAACACACCATTAATTGAAACATTTAATTAGCATTAAAACCAGCAGTAATTAACACCTTTTCTCCAGCGCTCTCTGAGCCCGGCTCAAATTCTATTAAGGCTTTAAGCGGCTCTGTACCGACTTTCTGTAGCTTCCACAGATGTGTGTGTGTGTTTATGTGTGTGCACTCTCAGGGCCCCAGGTAAGGAGCCTCCGTGAGGAGTCGAGCACCAAGGCCAGGCCTGCTGGGTGCCCAGGGGAGAAGAAGAAGAAAGGCGGATGAACAGGGAGGCAAACAGAGGAAAAAATGAAGGAGGAGGTCAAGATGGAAGGGGAGGGAGAAATAAGGTGGGAGGCAAAGGAGAGACATGAATGAGGGAGGGAGCGACAGAAGGATTAAAAGGAGGAGGGCTGGTGAGCGAAGAGGGAAGAGGAAGAGGAGGGGGATGTGTGAGAAAACATTGAGAGAAAGAAATATAATGGTGACTGAACACATCGGGAGGATTAACCAACTCTGGTGTGTGTGTGTGTGTGTGTGTGTGTGTGTGTGTGTGTGTGTGTGTGTGTGTGTGTGTGTGTGTGTGTGTGTGTGTGTGTGTGTGTGTGGGGCACAGTGTTTTACATACAGTTCACGTTTGCACATATTGTGTGTGTGTGGGTGTGTGTGTGTGTGTGTGTGTGTGTGTGTGTGTGTGTGTGTGTGTGTGTGTGTGTGTGTGTGTGTGTGTGTGTGTGTGTGTGTGTGTGTGTGTGTGTGTGTGTGTGTGTGTGTGTGTGTGTGTGTGTGTGAGGCCTCTTGCAGCCGAAGCAGGGGCCTGGATTAGTTTGCGTTGCCACGGCTGCGGGGCAGGATTAACAGGCCGCGCTGCTGTCTGATGCCGCTCTGCCACCACTAATGGCATTATTAATAGGCAGCTAAAAAATTCATTAAAAAATCTATTAAAAATAAATGTGTTTTACATAAGACTTTGCCCCAGGTAAGAGTGAGGGGGAGGCAGAAGGGAGATAAAAAGGGGAGAGGCAGAATGGGCGATTGTTAGCTTTAAGGTCAGTTCAATATCACAGTTCAGAGGGTGGAGAGAGGAAAACAGTAAACACACCAACACTCGTCTGATAATGAGGATAAAACGAGAGAGAGAGAGAGAGAGAGAGAGAGAGAGAGAGAGAGAGAGAGAGAGAGAGAGACAGAGAGAGAGAGAGATATGTCTGCAGAGCTAGTGTAAAAAAGTCTACCCGCCTCACAGTGAATGTTAAACACATCTGAGCTGCTGCTGTCAGTCTGACTGACACACACTGCAACTAGCCAACGCGAACATTGAACACACCGTTTTATCAGAGGTGATGATTGACACTTCTTTATAAATACATGTCAAGTTTTTCCATCTCTATGCATTGCTGGGTTTCTTAAAGAGGCCTTATTGTGCTTGTTCCCCTTTCCTGTCGTGTGTTATCGGTTTCAGTGCATGTATGTCAATTGTCTGCTAAGGCTAAAATCCCTGTTCCCTCCAAAGCGAGTAAGTCTCCCACACACTCCAAACATTAAAGCATGAAAACAAGTCACACAAAATACAAATATGAACCTGAAGAGAAGCATAATGTCCTCTTTAGGAGAGTAAGAAATCTATGTTCAGAATTCATCCTTTTATGTGTAATATGTTTAGACTGAGTCCTGATTGTTCCCTTTTTCTCCACCTTTCCAATCGATCTTTCTTCTGTTAACAATAAAGGAAAAAATGCAAAGAAAATCATCCTTTATCACGAAGTATGAGGAAATGTGTTGGAATATAATACATAATATAACTCTTCAAAATAGTCATAATTAACTATTAAAAGCATTGCATTTTTCTTCTCCAGTTTATTACCAATCATTTAACTCTCTTTTTGAAAAGACCAACCAGATACTGAGTGTTACAGTACGAGCAACAAATATTAGTTTTTCTGTACTCAGTATTCATGTTAATTAATACAGCCTCCAACCCCATATTTATATTATCGCAACACAAAATAAATTATTTGCCCTCTGCGCTCATATCCACACAGTGTTTTCTGAAACATTGTCCGTATCAAAGTATTTAAACTGATTAGCCTCTTCACATGAGTGAAATGATTTGGGATTATTATCTGTGAGGGAGAGGGAGAGACGGGGGGGAGGAGGTGAAAGGTGAGGAGGTTCTGCTTTGTGTTCGCCCGGGGGACATTTAACCAAATCAGATTAACAACAATAGCTGCGTCCACACACACACACACACACACACACACACACACACCACACACACACACACACACACACACCACACACACACACACACCACACACACACACACACACACACACAACACACACACACACACCACACCACACACACACACACACACACACACACACACCCACACAACACACAACACACACACACACACACACACAGGAGGGGGTGTACGGGCCTGTTCACACACTACAGCTGCTGGGTGAAAACCGTTATCTTGGCATTGGACATATTTCAGGAATTGTTTGGTTTCTGTGACGTTCGATCACAACAAGTCAGCAACCGATTACAGCCGTCAGTCAGAGTGAGAAAAGGGATGTTTTCTGTGCAGCTTTCAGTCACCAGAACATTTTAACATTGATTAGACAGCCTGTACCAACACTGGACATACTGTGTATAGCATGTTTTCTTTTAAGAATGGCCACAAAGGAGCATTATTACAAAACAATAAATAAAGCTGAGAAAAGTGCCCAATTCCAACCACAAGAAAAAAGGATAGCACACAGGTTTAAAGGTGGCAACACTTAAAGCATTTATTTACAACATCAGGAGGATACGTCCCCAGCTGACTCAGAAAGCGACTCAGGTTCTGGTCCAGGCTCTCGTCATCTCACGCCTAGACTACTGCAACTCCCTCCTGGCTGGTCTACCTGCATGTGCCATCCGACCTCTGCAGCTCATCCAGAATGCAGCGGCTCGTCTGGTTTTCAACCTTCCTAAATGTTCCCACACCACTCCGCTCCTCCGCTCCCTTCACTGGCTTCCGGTAACTGCTAGAATCCACTTCAAGACACTGGTACTTGCGTACCATGCTGCGAATGGATCTGGCCCTTCGTACATCCAGGACATGGTTAAACCGTACACCCCAGCGCGTGCACTACGCTCTGCATCAGCCAAACGACTCGCTGCACCCTCGCTGCGAGGGGGACCCAAGTTCCCATCGGCGAAAACACGTGGGTTTGCTATCCTGGCTCCAAGATGGTGGAATGAGCTCCCCATTGACATCAGGACGGCAGATAGCTTGCACATCTTCCGGCGCAAACTGAAAACTCATCTCTTTCGACTCCACTTCGAGCGTTAGAACTATTAACGAAGCACTTTTATACTAATAAAGGACTGGCTTACCTAAAGCCAGTTGAGTAGCACTTGAAATGTTTGGCTCTATGAAACCTGATGTACTTATATGATTCTGTTTTCTTCAAGGTTGTGTCTTCCTGGTCGAATGTACTTATTGTAAGTCGCTTTGGATAAAAGCGTCAGCTAAATGCAATGTAATGTAATGTAATGTAATTTAAGTTCAATATTCAATCAGCAGTGGTTGACCAAGGAGAATTGGTCAACATGACGAAGAAGACAGTATATGCACAAAGAAAAGTATATTTGAAACAATGCCACAGACGCATAATCAGAAAGTATAGGTGAAGAAGTTATGGAAACCACACAAGTAATACATTCAATCTTCATTTTGAAAACAGCAATACAGCATAACATGACAACCGCATGATATTCAGCAGAACACCCAGACCAGAAGCAACGATAAAGGGAGGCAAAATCCCTACCACCAAAACAGAAGATATGTTTACATTCTACTGTTCTTAACCTGGACTAAAACAGGACAGGATATACACAGAACCAATTCTCTGCAAGTGCAATCAAGCCCTGTCCAAAATCCTCGAAGATCAAAACATACAAAAGCATCAGAACCAGTAAATAAACACTAAAGCAATGGTGAACACTTTTAGGAGCTTTTCCCACTTCAGGACTTCCACACAAAAGAAGTTGAAACACACATGGCAAAAAGCAGGGGGTAACCACAGCATACATCAGGGACAGCAGTATTGATATGTTGAATGACAGTAATCAGTACACAGCGAAGCAGAGAATGATGGGGTAAAGCAAAGAATAGAAAACATGCGGTTATAATCTGCTTTGTGTATTCAACCTGCTCCAAGGCCTCTGATCACAAACTAGATTTGTATAGCTTGTCAAGTAAGTCTTTTCTCACTCACGTCTGTTTCTCCAGTTTTAAAGACAACCAATCAATAGCAAGCAGAGATTTATGATTAAGAGCGGTGCCTTCCTGTGCAGAAGCTACAACAATGGCCACAAGAAAATGTCTTCAAATCAACATTTCTTCGATCAAAATGACAAACACCAAGCAACTGCTCTTTGCAAACACCACTGCATCCTCTGATTCAACCAAACATCACAATGGAGGATAACCATCATGATTATATGAAATCACAACCTAAATATCTCAGTGAGGCCTCTGAAGCTGGATATTTAACTGATCCATTGAGTTCACAGATTTTGAGCCTCTGTGGGCTAGAATTTAACTGGGCCTCTCATCATCACACATCTAATGCTCGTCTCAGATATCTCAAGGTGATTAAGAATATGTCAGCAATGGGAATCTGAATCACAGCCGGGAAAAAAGTAAACCGTAACTTACCGAAATTTGGGCGAGGAAGGGCAGAAAGTAAGAGGCAGGAAAGATCGCCTCCCGCTGTGAAGAGAAAAAGACAGCAAAAAAAAAAAAGTCAGCAACATTCACACTCAAAGCAAACATCAAACACACAGAATGAGACACTTTGATCTCTCGGCTCCACAGGAAGCCAGCATCTTTAGAAAATCCTCCAAATGTAAATTAATTTACTACAGAAAGAGATCCCGAGGCGTTGGTGTGCAGCCGATCAGCAGACATCAGAGGGTTAAACCCAAACTCTGCAGAGGCGATGGAGAGTTTATCTAACTCTGAGCCATGTAGCCCCCCAACAACAGCCTGACTAACACGCATGACACTATTTTACATTACTCCGGAGTCCATTACTGGGGATCTGGTTGTGTTGCTGCCTCAGCTCATCATTACTGACATTGTGGGGGGATAGTTAGTCCTCGAGAGGCCTCATTTCCAGCAGAGGCCTTTCAATGAGTTTTCAGTGTAGGAGAAGGATTTAGGCCTTGTAAGCTAGGAGGGGTTTTTCTGTTGGCTAAGACTTTAACACTTCACTCATCTGTAAGGTGTTGTACTTCCTGCCTAGTGTTAATAAATGCTTATGCAACAAAAACAGAAATATTTGGCAAGATTTTCAGTTTTTACTGAGTCCTACACAAAGAAACATGAAAGTCCAGCTGAGATAATGGCTTGTATTTAATGTGAAACTGAGCCCATGTCTTTGCATTTTTACAGCATGGAAACCAGTACTCCAACATTAAACTTTATTAATTGATTTGTTGTTTGGCCATTTGTGGGCAGTGGAATAAGCCGTAAACACAACCTGTTAGCAAACATTTTCTTGGCCACGCATCCACCAGACAGTGAACAACATTAGCATTCATTTGAAGTGTTTTGTTGCCAACTACAACTTCCTTAAATCTCACCTTTCTTTCTGTTTTCTACCATGCTAGACCACCTTAAGTATTTTCTTTCTGAACTGAACACATTCTCAACATTTCCTTGGAGTTGTACACCTAACATGTATCCCTCATCTCTTGTTTAATATAATATATAACTCATCTAAAGTAAGAAGCTCTATCACACAATTAAGGTACATCCAACAATAGTTACTCATGTTGTTTTGAGGGCAAATGGCTCTGCAGTGCATCCCATGTGCTTTATATACTTCCTGGTTCTACCATGTTTGAAAATCAACTGGGGGTGTTTTAAGATTTGTTTTCCATTAAATGTGTTTTCCTGAAGTTGGTTGTTACATCAATGTTTGGTTGTCTGTCTTTAGTAGGTTATTTGTAGGCAAAATTGTTGTGATTACGAATATTTATTTGGCATATTGTTGATTCTTTGTGTGCATGAAGTGACTCCCCCCACAGGTGGTTTAGTCCACTTAAAGGAGTGACCAGGGTGTTGTACCTGTAAAAAAAAAGTGCGCCTCAATTCCTTGTCTGTAAGGTTTCTGAAAAATGTTTTTTAAATAACAATACAACATTTAAAAGTTATGACGTAGCATGTGTTGGCAACTATAGTTATTTGTCTCATTTATAATTTAGTATTTCAACATACTTTCCCACATCTATTCATCATCATTTGGGTTTATTGTTTAAAGCATAAACCGAGGTGGCCAACCTGCAGCTGTGTACCTGCATACAGTATACGTGACTCTACTGTTCACATCAAAGTTTATTTATATAGCCCAATATCACAAATGTTACATTGGTCTCAGTGGACTTTACAGTTTGTACAGAATATGAATACAACACGCTCTACTATACTGACTTATCTAAAATTGTAATATTCTTTAACATTCTAGAGCAATACAAAGTAAAGCACCACCTACTGGAAGACCAAATTATCACTAAATCAATCTAATTATTTTCATGCTTTTTATGTGTCCAGGGACAAGATATGCTTCAAGTGAGCAACTTTGTTTGTAATGCAGTGCCATCAATCTCTCTTCTTACACCCATGGTCCTCAATGATCCTCCAAACTTCACATCAAAAATGTAAGCACAAATATGAGAACAGGATATGTTGTGCTGTGTGCTCTGCATGTGTGACCCTTAAAGAGGGTTTCATCCCTCCCAATTCTTCTTCTTCTTTTTCTTTGATGGACTTTCATAACATGCAATGCTAACTAGAGTTTTATGTGTGTGTTTTTGCATGACATATGTATCTAAAACATGTCACTTTTTTTGTACTCTTGTGTCTGACTGGTTTGCCACACAAGCCTAGTGTGCTGGACTTCGGATCAGGGGGTAGCAAGTTCGAGTCCCACTGCAGTCAGCATGTCGTTGTGTCCCTGGGCAAGACACTTCACCCCAAATTGCTCCTGTGGGGATTGTCCACAGACCACAGTACTGTATAAGTAAGTCGCTTTGGATAAAAGCATCTAACAAATGACATGTAATGTAAACAAAACAGGAAAATTATATTGTGTAAAAAAACAGGGAGAAAATGGGTGGAAAAAGGAAGAGGAACCGATCCGAGTTACAGTCAAAACAGCATCACTTCACGTCACATCACCTCCAGCAGGATCTGGGTGAGGAATGCTCGGCTCGCCGTCTAAACATCTGTCCTTCAGGTCAGGGCGGTCACTGAGCTTATCCTCTGCTGACTGACATGCTTGTCTTGGCCCTGTCAGAGTACAATAGCTGGTAGATGTGAGAGCAGGACTGCCTCTCTTCACAGCGAGCGACACGCCGCGGCCCCTCCAACCTGCCTGGAGGTCCTATAATCTTTTTACAATGTGTTGAAACAGAGCAATAAATCTGTTAGCTTACAATCTAATTTCCCTGGCCTTTTCCAGAAATGCTCATAAACTTTGGGCGCCCCCATTAACGGCCCTATTGAATCAGAGCGCTTAATCTGCTTCCAGGTGAGGGGTCAGAAAATGAATGCTTTGAGATCCATCACGCTGACGGGAGCAGAGAAAACTGGGCGAGGCAGAGCGCTGGGGAAAAGGGCAGCGTCTCTTCCTCATAGGTCAATAGCAGCCAAGAGAGTCAGTCATTCACTTTTTCCCTCAGCACCGCTCTCATTCTCCATTTAATATGGACATCCAATTAATGTGAGCATGTCTGGGGCCGCCTGGATCCTCGTGAGTTATGGCCCATCATACACCCAGTTATGGCAGGAGGAGGAAAGGAGATACAAGAGGGAAGGAGAAGGTGAATAAGATGAGAGGAGATGAGAAAAAAGGGGAGGAGAGGAGAGGATTTAAGAGAGGAGATTAAAGAAGATGAGATGAGTGAGGAGAAAAGGAGATGAGAGGGAAGGAGAGAAGAATAAGGGTTAAAGGAGATGAAAGAGAGGAGAGGATAGCAGAGGAAACAAGACGAGGAAAAGACAGAAAAGGAGAGGAGACAAGTAAAGAAGAATATGGTGTAGAAGACGAGAAAATTAGGGAAAGGAACCAAGGGGATAGGAGGGAAGATGAAGAGAAAGGGAAAAAGAGAAGGAGAAACATGAGGAAAGAGAGTCAAGGTAAAATAAATGAAGGAGACAAGGAAAGTAAAGGATGACTGAGGAAAAAGATTGAAGGAAATGAAATGAAAAGAAGGTAAATGAGGAGAGGAGAGAGAGGAGAGGATAGGGAGGAGTGGAGAGAGAGGAGAGGCACCCTAGAACTAGAGATAAGTGATTGGCTATTGGGACAGCAATGGCTGCGTCTGATTGGCTGCTAGGAGGAAGAGCCAGATTAGATTCCAAAGTGGAGCAACAGACACCTGTGTGTGTGTGTGTGTGTGTGTGTGTGTGTGTGTGTGTGTGTGTGTGTGTGTGTGTGTGTGTGTGTGTGTGTGTGTGTGTGTGTGTGTGTGTGTGTGTGTGTGTGTGTGTGTGTGTGTGTGTGTGTGTGTGTGTGTGAGTGTGTGTGTGTGTGTGTGTGTAAAGCATTACAGGGTCTGTGATATTAAACCTGGACAGCAGCACCTTATTGTTGCAGCAACAGGGATTTGTCATTGTACCTCATTATCCAATTAACACCATGTGGGCCCGCGGCTAAACACACACATACACACACACTGGACTTTGTGTGAGTGTGTGTAGTTATATATGGGTTTCAACAACTTAAAATAGGAAGTGTTGGATGAAACTTTTAGCTTTGCTGCCAGCTGCTAATACATTAAATGTCCTCTCTTTGTTTTGAAATTCCCAACACGAGAATCCTGATCATTAGAAGGTTGTTAATCATTTGAAAGCTTCAGAGCTTCATGCAGTTTCACTGACTTGAATTCAAGCTCCAGCCTGCAAACCTGAATTCACACACTGAAAGCACACAGCTGTTCCTCACAGCCGCTTGGCACGCAGGGCTCAAAGTGGACAGATTGAAACCTTAAGTGGATAACAGAGAATGAATGAAAAGAAAACAAACTAATAATGAGAATATCAAAACATGGGACATCCCTGAATTTCCCCAGATTAGGAAACGTTTCAAACTAAATGAAAAAAAATGTGCATTTCATTAAATGCTAATATCTGAGAGGAGCTGTGCAGACTCACTCTGACTGTGTCTCCGCTCACAAAGAGATCCCTCTCTGATTTTAGAGGAGAATACGCAAGTTATTGCAAGGATGCTCAGAGTATCCCAGTGCAGAGCCCTCTAAATCCTGATGTCAGATGTTTTATTATTAAAACTCTGAGACACTCTGTCCTCTCTTTTCTCAAAGGCTCAAAGACGGCCAGATGCAACAAACACACATCTTAACTGATCATCTAAACACCCAAACATATGAGCATCAACACACTGCTATGTCCAGATAATCACAAACGATAATGAAATGCTTTGTATCTCTTGACGTACAATACATTAATACATTTCTGTTCACTTTTGAGTAGAGGAAGACAGGAAATAAAGGAAGAGAGGGGGATGAGTTCACTGACTCTCGGACATTACTGCAATGTGGTATTCATCTTGCATCACTACTGCCTTACACATCATTTTAAAATAGTGCAGAACTTCCAGCTGTGGGGAAAATCCAGCAGCTTGGATGTGGCTAGTAGTACAGTTGAAAATGGCTTCATATTTCTATTTTATCCATCACTGTCACTGCATGAGAGGGTTTCACTGAAAACTGCGTTAACTAATAAGACTGGGGGTATTCCATATATTCCTTATTGTCAAAAATCC